>NW_026293297.1:0-63582 GCF_026419915.1 Harpia harpyja | reverse complement strand
AAGAAAAAATTTTCGACGAGGGCTGGGCTGCCGGGGACCTCTCCTTCGACGAGGGCTGGGCTGCCGGGGACCTCTCCTTCGACGAGGGCTGGGCTGCCGGGGACCTCTCCTTCGACGAGGGCTGGGCTGCCGGGGACCTCTCCTTCGACGAGGGCTGGGCTGCCGGGGACCTCTCCTTCGACGAGGGCTGGGCTGCCGAAGAAAAAAATTTTCGACGAGGGCTGGGCTGCCGGGGACCTCTCCTTCGACGAGGGCTGGGCTGCCGGGGACCTCTCCTTCGACGAGGGCTGGGCTGCCGGGGACCTCTCCTTCGACGAGGGCTGGGCTGCCGGGGACCTCTCCTTCGACGAGGGCTGGGCTGCCGAAGAAAAAATTTTCGACGAGGGCTGGGCTGCCGGGGACCTCTCCTTCGACGAGGGCTGGGCTGCCGGGGACCTCTCCTTCGACGAGGGCTGGGCTGCCGAAGAAAAAATTTTCGACGAGGGCTGGGCTGCCGGGGACCTCTCCTTCGACGAGGGCTGGGCTGCCGGGGACCTCTCCTTCGACGAGGGCTGGGCTGCCGGGGGACCTCTCCTTCGACGAGGGCTGGGCTGCCGGGGACCTCTCCTTCGACGAGGGCTGGGCTGCCGGGGACCTCTCCTTCGACGAGGGCTGGGCTGCCGAAGAAAAAATTTTCGACGAGGGCTGGGCTGCCGGGGACCTCTCCTTCGACGAGGGCTGGGCTGCCGGGGACCTCTCCTTCGACGAGGGCTGGGCTGCCGAAGAAAAAATTTTCGACGAGGGCTGGGCTGCCGAAGAAAAAATTTTCGACGAGGGCTGGGCTGCCGGGGACCTCTCCTTCGACGAGGGCTGGGCTGCCGGCGACCTCTCCTTCGACGAGGGCTGGGCTGCCGGCGACCTCTCCTTCGACGAGGGCTGGGCTGCCGGGGACCTCTCCTTCGACGAGGGCTGGGCTGCCGAAGAAAAAATTTTCGACGAGGGCTGGGCTGCCGAAGAAAAAATTTTCGACGAGGGCTGGGCTGCCGAAGAAAAAATTTTCGACGAGGGCTGGGCTGCCGGGGACCTCTCCTTCGACGAGGGCTGGGCTGCCGGGGACCTCTCCTTCGACGAGGGCTGGGCTGCCGGGGACCTCTCCTTCGACGAGGGCTGGGCTGCCGGGGACCTCTCCTTCGACGAGGGCTGGGCTGCCGAAGAAAAATTTTCGACGAGGGCTGGGCTGCCGGGGACCTCTCCTTCGACGAGGGCTGGGCTGCCGGGGACCTCTCCTTCGACGAGGGCTGGGCTGCCGGGGACCTCTCCTTCGACGAGGGCTGGGCTGCCGGGGACCTCTCCTTCGACGAGGGCTGGGCTGCCGAAGAAAAAATTTTCGACGAGGGCTGGGCTGCCGGGGACCTCTCCTTCGACGAGGCTGGGCTGCCGGGGACCTCTCCTTCGACGAGGGCTGGGCTGCCGAAGAAAAAATTTTCGACGAGGGCTGGGCTGCCGGGGACCTCTCCTTCGACGAGGGCTGGGCTGCCGGGGACCTCTCCTTCGACGAGGGCTGGGCTGCCGGGGACCTCTCCTTCGACGAGGGCTGGGCTGCCGGGGACCTCTCCTTCGACGAGGGCTGGGCTGCCGGGGACCTCTCCTTCGACGAGGGCTGGGCTGCCGGGGACCTCTCCTTCGACGAGGGCTGGGCTGCCGAAGAAAAAATTTTCGACGAGGGCTGGGCTGCCGAAGAAAAAATTTCGACGAGGGCTGGGCTGCCGGGGACCTCTCCTTCGACGAGGGCTGGGCTGCCGGGGACCTCTCCTTCGACGAGGGCTGGGCTGCCGGGGACCTCTCCTTCGACGAGGGCTGGGCTGCCGGGGACCTCTCCTTCGACGAGGGCTGGGCTGCCGGGGACCTCTCCTTCGACGAGGGCTGGGCTGCCGGGGCCCTCTCCTTCGACGAGGGCTGGGCTGCCGGGGACCTCTCCTTCGACGAGGGCTGGGCTGCCGAAGAAAAAATTTTCGACGAGGGCTGGGCTGCCGGGGACCTCTCCTTCGACGAGGGCTGGGCTGCCGGGGACCTCTCCTTCGACGAGGGCTGGGCTGCCGGGGACCTCTCCTTCGACGAGGGCTGGGCTGCCGAAGAAAAAATTTTCGACGAGGGCTGGGCTGCCGGGGCCCTCTCCTTCGACGAGGGCTGGGCTGCCGGGGACCTCTCCTTCGACGAGGGCTGGGCTGCCGAAGAAAAAATTTTCGACGAGGGCTGGGCTGCCGGGGACCTCTCCTTCGACGAGGGCTGGGCTGCCGGGGACCTCTCCTTCGACGAGGGCTGGGCTGCCGGGGACCTCTCCTTCGACGAGGGCTGGGCTGCCGGGGACCTCTCCTTCGACGAGGGCTGGGCTGCCGGGGACCTCTCCTTCGACGAGGGCTGGGCTGCCGGGGACCTCTCCTTCGACGAGGGCTGGGCTGCCGAAGAAAAAATTTTCGACGAGGGCTGGGCTGCCGAAGAAAAAATTTTCGACGAGGGCTGGGCTGCCGAAGAAAAAATTTTCGACGAGGGCTGGGCTGCCGGGGACCTCTCCTTCGACGAGGGCTGGGCTGCCGGGGACCTCTCCTTCGACGAGGGCTGGGCTGCCGGGGCCCTCTCCTTCGACGAGGGCTGGGCTGCCGGGGACCTCTCCTTCGACGAGGGCTGGGCTGCCGAAGAAAAAATTTTCGACGAGGGCTGGGCTGCCGGGGACCTCTCCTTCGACGAGGGCTGGGCTGCCGGGGACCTCTCCTTCGACGAGGGCTGGGCTGCCGAAGAAAAAATTTTCGACGAGGGCTGGGCTGCCGGGGCCCTCTCCTTCGACGAGGGCTGGGCTGCCGGGGACCTCTCCTTCGACGAGGGCTGGGCTGCCGAAGAAAAAATTTTCGACGAGGGCTGGGCTGCCGGGGGACCTCTCCTTCGACGAGGGCTGGGCTGCCGAAGAAAAAATTTTCGACGAGGGCTGGGCTGCCGGGGCCCTCTCCTTCGACGAGGGCTGGGCTGCCGGGGACCTCTCCTTCGACGAGGGCTGGGCTGCCGAAGAAAAAATTTTCGACGAGGGCTGGGCTGCCGGGGACCTCTCCTTCGACGAGGGCTGGGCTGCCGGGGACCTCTCCTTCGACGAGGGCTGGGCTGCCGGGGACCTCTCCTTCGACGAGGGCTGGGCTGCCGAAGAAAAAATTTTCGACGAGGGCTGGGCTGCCGGGGCCCTCTCCTTCGACGAGGGCTGGGCTGCCGGGGACCTCTCCTTCGACGAGGGCTGGGCTGCCGAAGAAAAAATTTTCGACGAGGGCTGGGCTGCCGGGACCTCTCCTTCGACGAGGGCTGGGCTGCCGAAGAAAAAATTTTCGACGAGGGCTGGGCTGCCGGGGACCTCTCCTTCGACGAGGGCTGGGCTGCCGAAGAAAAAATTTTCGACGAGGGCTGGGCTGCCGGGGACCTCTCCTTCGACGAGGGCTGGGCTGCCGAAGAAAAAATTTTCGACGAGGGCTGGGCTGCCGAAGAAAAAATTTTCGACGAGGGCTGGGCTGCCGAAGAAAAAATTTTCGACGAGGGCTGGGCTGCCGAAGAAAAAATTTTCGACGAGGGCTGGGCTGCCGAAGAAAAAATTTTCGACGAGGGCTGGGCTGCCGGGGACCTCTCCTTCGACGAGGGCTGGGCTGCCGGGGACCTCTCCTTCGACGAGGGCTGGCTGCCGGGGACCTCTCCTTCGACGAGGGCTGGGCTGCCGGGGACCTCTCCTTCGACGAGGGCTGGGCTGCCGGGGACCTCTCCTTCGACGAGGGCTGGGCTGCCGGGGACCTCTCCTTCGACGAGGGCTGGGCTGCCGGGGACCTCTCCTTCGACGAGGGCTGGGCTGCCGGGGACCTCTCCTTCGACGAGGGCTGGGCTGCCGGGGACCTCTCCTTCGACGAGGGCTGGGCTGCCGGGGACCTCTCCTTCGACGAGGGCTGGGCTGCCGGGGACCTCTCCTTCGACGAGGGCTGGGCTGCCGGGGACCTCTCCTTCGACGAGGGCTGGGCTGCCGGGGACCTCTCCTTCGACGAGGGCTGGGCTGCCGGGGACCTCTCCTTCGACGAGGGCTGGGCTGCCGAAGAAAAAATTTTCGACGAGGGCTGGGCTGCCGAAGAAAAAATTTTCGACGAGGGCTGGGCTGCCGGGGACCTCTCCTTCGACGAGGGCTGGGCTGCCGGGGACCTCTCCTTCGACGAGGGCTGGGCTGCCGGGGACCTCTCCTTCGACGAGGGCTGGGCTGCCGGGGACCTCTCCTTCGACGAGGGCTGGGCTGCCGGGGACCTCTCCTTCGACGAGGGCTGGGCTGCCGGGGACCTCTCCTTCGACGAGGGCTGGGCTGCCGGGGACCTCTCCTTCGACGAGGGCTGGGCTGCCGGGGACCTCTCCTTCGACGAGGGCTGGGCTGCCGAAGAAAAAATTTTCGACGAGGGCTGGGCTGCCGGGGACCTCTCCTTCGACGAGGGCTGGGCTGCCGAAGAAAAAATTTTCGACGAGGGCTGGGCTGCCGGGGACCTCTCCTTCGACGAGGGCTGGGCTGCCGGGGACCTCTCCTTCGACGAGGGCTGGGCTGCCGGGGACCTCTCCTTCGACGAGGGCTGGGCTGCCGGGGACCTCTCCTTCGACGAGGGCTGGGCTGCCGGGGACCTCTCCTTCGACGCGGGCTGGGCTGCCGGGGACCTCTCCTTCGACGAGGGCTGGGCTGCCGAAGAAAAAATTTTCGACGAGGGCTGGGCTGCCGGGGACCTCTCCTTCGACGCGGGCTGGGCTGCCGGGGACCTCTCCTTCGACGCGGGCTGGGCTGCCGGGGACCTCTCCTTCGACGCGGGCTGGGCTGCCGGGGACCTCTCCTTCGACGCGGGCTGGGCTGCCGGGGACCTCTCCTTCGACGAGGGCTGGGCTGCCGGGGACCTCTCCTTCGACGAGGGCTGGGCTGCCGGGGACCTCTCCTTCGACGAGGGCTGGGCTGCCGGGGACCTCTCCTTCGCCGAGGGCTGGGCTGCCGGGGACCTCTCCTTCGCCGAGGGCTGGGCTGCCGGGGACCTCTCCTTCGCCGAGGGCTGGGCTGCCGGGGACCTCTCCTTCGACGAGGGCTGGGCTTCCGAAGAAAAAATTTTCGACGAGGGCTGGGCTGCCGGGGACCTCTCCTTCGACGAGGGCTGGGCTGCCGAAGAAAAAATTTTCGACGAGGGCTGGGCTGCCGGGGACCTCTCCTTCGACGAGGGCTGGGCTGCCGAAGAAAAAATTTTCGACGAGGGCTGGGCTGCCGGGGACCTCTCCTTCGACGAGGGCTGGGCTGCCGAAGAAAAAATTTTCGACGAGGGCTGGGCTGCCGGGGACCTCTCCTTCGACGAGGGCTGGGCTGCCGAAGAAAAAATTTTCGACGAGGGCTGGGCTGCCGGGGACCTCTCCTTCGACGAGGGCTGGGCTGCCGGGGACCTCTCCTTCGACGAGGGCTGGGCTGCCGGGGACCTCTCCTTCGACGAGGGCTGGGCTGCCGGGGACCTCTCCTTCGACGAGGGCTGGGCTGCCGGGGACCTCTCCTTTGACGAGGGCTGGGCTGCCGAAGAAAAAATTTTCGACGAGGGCTGGGCTGCCGAAGAAAAAATTTTCGACGAGGGCTGGGCTGCCGGGGACCTCTCCTTCGACGAGGGCTGGGCTGCCGGGGACCTCTCCTTCGACGAGGGCTGGGCTGCCGAAGAAAAAATTTTCGACGAGGGCTGGGCTGCCGAAGAAAAAATTTTCGACGAGGGCTGGGCTGCCGAAGAAAAAATTTTCGACGAGGGCTGGGCTGCCGGGGACCTCTCCTTCGACGAGGGCTGGGCTGCCGGGGACCTCTCCTTCGACGAGGGCTGGGCTGCCGGGGACCTCTCCTTCGACGAGGGCTGGGCTGCCGGGGACCTCTCCTTCGACGAGGGCTGGGCTGCCGGGGACCTCTCCTTCGACGAGGGCTGGGCTGCCGAAGAAAAAATTTTCGACGAGGGCTGGGCTGCCGGGGACCTCTCCTTCGACGAGGGCTGGGCTGCCGGGGACCTCTCCTTCGACGAGGGCTGGGCTGCCGGGGACCTCTCCTTCGACGAGGGCTGGGCTGCCGGGGACCTCTCCTTCGACGAGGGCTGGGCTGCCGGGGACCTCTCCTTCGACGAGGGCTGGGCTGCCGGGGACCTCTCCTTCGACGAGGGCTGGGCTGCCGGGGACCTCTCCTTCGACGAGGGCTGGGCTGCCGAAGAAAAAATTTTCGACGAGGGCTGGGCTGCCGGGGACCTCTCCTTCGACGAGGGCTGGGCTGCCGGGGACCTCTCCTTCGACGAGGGCTGGGCTGCCGGGACCTCTCCTTCGACGAGGGCTGGGCTGCCGGGGACCTCTCCTTTGACGAGGGCTGGGCTGCCGAAGAAAAAATTTTCGACGAGGGCTGGGCTGCCGGGGGACCTCTCCTTCGACGAGGGCTGGGCTGCCGGGGACCTCTCCTTCGACGAGGGCTGGGCTGCCGAAGAAAAAATTTTCGACGAGGGCTGGGCTGCCGAAGAAAAAATTTTCGACGAGGGCTGGGCTGCCGAAGAAAAAAATTTTCGACGAGGGCTGGGCTGCCGGGGACCTCTCCTTCGACGAGGGCTGGGCTGCCGGGGACCTCTCCTTCGACGAGGGCTGGGCTGCCGGGGACCTCTCCTTCGACGAGGGCTGGGCTGCCGAAGAAAAAATTTTCGACGAGGGCTGGGCTGCCGGGGACCTCTCCTTCGACGAGGGCTGGGCTGCCGGGGACCTCTCCTTCGACGAGGGCTGGGCTGCCGGGGACCTCTCCTTCGACGAGGGCTGGGCTGCCGGGGACCTCTCCTTCGACGAGGGCTGGGCTGCCGAAGAAAAAATTTTCGACGAGGGCTGGGCTGCCGGGGACCTCTCCTTCGACGAGGGCTGGGCTGCCGGGGACCTCTCCTTCGACGAGGGCTGGGCTGCCGAAGAAAAAATTTTCGACGAGGGCTGGGCTGCCGAAGAAAAAATTTTCGACGAGGGCTGGGCTGCCGGGGACCTCTCCTTCGACGAGGGCTGGGCTGCCGGCGACCTCTCCTTCGACGAGGGCTGGGCTGCCGGCGACCTCTCCTTCGACGAGGGCTGGGCTGCCGGGGACCTCTCCTTCGACGAGGGCTGGGCTGCCGAAGAAAAAATTTTCGACGAGGGCTGGGCTGCCGAAGAAAAAATTTTCGACGAGGGCTGGGCTGCCGGGGACCTCTCCTTCGACGAGGGCTGGGCTGCCGGGGACCTCTCCTTCGACGAGGGCTGGGCTGCCGGCGACCTCTCCTTCGACGAGGGCTGGGCTGCCGGCGACCTCTCCTTCGACGAGGGCTGGGCTGCCGAAGAAAAAATTTTCGACGAGGGCTGGGCTGCCGGGGACCTCTCCTTCGACGAGGGCTGGGCTGCCGGGGACCTCTCCTTCGACGAGGGCTGGGCTGCCGAAGAAAAAATTTTCGACGAGGGCTGGGCTGCCGGGGACCTCTCCTTCGACGAGGGCTGGGCTGCCGAAGAAAAAATTTTCGACGAGAGCTGGGCTGCCGGGGACCTCTCCTTCGACGAGGGCTGGGCTGCCGGGGACCTCTCCTTCGACGAGGGCTGGGCTGCCGGGGACCTCTCCTTCGACGAGGGCTGGGCTGCCGAAGAAAAAATTTTCGACGAGGGCTGGGCTGCCGAAGAAAAAATTTTCGACGAGGGCTGGGCTGCCGAAGAAAAAATTTTCGACGAGGGCTGGGCTGCCGGGGACCTCTCCTTCGACGAGGGCTGGGCTGCCGGGGACCTCTCCTTCGACGAGGGCTGGGCTGCCGAAGAAAAAATTTTCGACGAGGGCTGGGCTGCCGGGGACCTCTCCTTCGACGAGGGCTGGGCTGCCGAAGAAAAAATTTTCGACGAGAGCTGGGCTGCCGGGTACCTCTCCTTCGACGAGGGCTGGGCTGCCGGGGACCTCTCCTTCGACGAGGGCTGGGCTGCCGGGGACCTCTCCTTCGACGAGGGCTGGGCTGCCGAAGAAAAAATTTTCGACGAGGGCTGGGCTGCCGAAGAAAAAATTTTCGACGAGGGCTGGGCTGCCGGGGACCTCTCCTTCGACGAGGGCTGGGCTGCCGGGGACCTCTCCTTCGACGAGGGCTGGGCTGCCGAAGAAAAAATTTTCGACGAGGGCTGGGCTGCCGGGGACCTCTCCTTCGACGAGGGCTGGGCTGCCGGGGACCTCTCCTTCGACGAGGGCTGGGCTGCCGGGGACCTCTCCTTCGACGAGGGCTGGGCTGCCGGGGACCTCTCCTTCGACGAGGGCTGGGCTGCCGGGGACCTCTCCTTCGACGAGGGCTGGGCTGCCGGGGACCTCTCCTTCGACGAGGGCTGGGCTGCCGGGGACCTCTCCTTCGACGAGGGCTGGGCTGCCGAAGAAAAAATTTTCGACGAGGGCTGGGCTGCCGAAGAAAAAATTTTCGACGAGGGCTGGCTGCCGGGGACCTCTCCTTCGACGAGGGCTGGGCTGCCGGGGACCTCTCCTTCGACGAGGGCTGGGCTGCCGAAGAAAAAATTTTCGACGAGGGCTGGGCTGCCGGGGACCTCTCCTTCGACGAGGGCTGGGCTGCCGGGGACCTCTCCTTCGACGAGGGCTGGGCTGCCGGGGACCTCTCCTTCGACGAGGGCTGGGCTGCCGGGGACCTCTCCTTCGACGAGGGCTGGGCTGCCGGGGACCTCTCCTTCGACGAGGGCTGGGCTGCCGGGGACCTCTCCTTCGACGAGGGCTGGGCTGCCGAAGAAAAAATTTTCGACGAGGGCTGGGCTGCCGAAGAAAAAATTTTCGACGAGGGCTGGGCTGCCGGGGACCTCTCCTTCGACGAGGGCTGGGCTGCCGGGGACCTCTCCTTCGACGAGGGCTGGGCTGCCGGGGACCTCTCCTTCGACGAGGGCTGGGCTGCCGGGGACCTCTCCTTCGACGAGGGCTGGGCTGCCGAAGAAAAAATTTTCGACGAGGGCTGGGCTGCCGAAGAAAAAATTTTCGACGAGGGCTGGGCTGCCGAAGAAAAAATTTTCGACGAGGGCTGGGCTGCCGGGGACCTCTCCTTCGACGAGGGCTGGGCTGCCGGGGACCTCTCCTTCGACGAGGGCTGGGCTGCCGGGGACCTCTCCTTCGACGAGGGCTGGGCTGCCGGGGACCTCTCCTTCGACGAGGGCTGGGCTGCCGGGGACCTCTCCTTCGACGAGGGCTGGGCTGCCGGGGACCTCTCCTTCGACGAGGGCTGGGCTGCCGGGGACCTCTCCTTCGACGAGGGCTGGGCTGCCGGGGACCTCTCCTTCGACGAGGGCTGGGCTGCCGGGGACCTCTCCTTCGACGAGGGCTGGGCTGCCGAAGAAAAAATTTTCGACGAGGGCTGGGCTGCCGAAGAAAAAATTTTCGACGAGGGCTGGGCTGCCGAAGAAAAAATTTTCGACGAGGGCTGGGCTGCCGGGGACCTCTCCTTCGACGAGGGCTGGGCTGCCGGGGACCTCTCTTCGACGAGGGCTGGGCTGCCGGGGACCTCTCCTTCGACGAGGGCTGGGCTGCCGGGGACCTCTCCTTCGACGAGGGCTGGGCTGCCGGGGACCTCTCCTTCGACGAGGGCTGGGCTGCCGGGGACCTCTCCTTCGACGAGGGCTGGGCTGCCGGGGACCTCTCCTTCGACGAGGGCTGGGCTGCCGAAGAAAAAATTTTCGACGAGGGCTGGGCTGCCGAAGAAAAAATTTTCGACGAGGGCTGGGCTGCCGAAGAAAAAATTTTCGACGCGGGCTGGGCTGCCGAAGAAAAAATTTTCGACGCGGGCTGGGCTGCCGAAGAAAAAATTTTCGACGCGGGCTGGGCTGCCGGGGACCTCTCCTTCGACGCGGGCTGGGCTGCCGGGGACCTCTCCTTCGACGCGGGCTGGGCTGCCGGGGACCTCTCCTTCGACGCGGGCTGGGCTGCCGGGGACCTCTCCTTCGACGCGGGCTGGGCTGCCGGGGACCTCTCCTTCGACGCGGGCTGGGCTGCCGGGGACCTCTCCTTCGACGCGGGCTGGGCTGCCGGGGACCTCTCCTTCGACGCGGGCTGGGCTGCCGGGGACCTCTCCTTCGACGCGGGCTGGGCTGCCGGGGACCTCTCCTTCGACGAGGGCTGGGCTGCCGAAGAAAAAATTTTCGACGAGGGCTGGGCTGCCGGGGACCTCTCCTTCGACGCGGGCTGGGCTGCCGGGGACCTCTCCTTCGACGCGGGCTGGGCTGCCGGGGACCTCTCCTTCGACGCGGGCTGGGCTGCCGGGGACCTCTCCTTCGACGAGGGCTGGGCTGCCGGGGACCTCTCCTTCGACGAGGGCTGGGCTGCCGGGGACCTCTCCTTCGACGAGGGCTGGGCTGCCGAAGAAAAAATTTTCGACGAGGGCTGGGCTGCCGAAGAAAAAATTTTCGACGCGGGCTGGGCTGCCGAAGAAAAAATTTTCGACGCGGGCTGGGCTGCCGGGGACCTCTCCTTCGACGCGGGCTGGGCTGCCGGGGACCTCTCCTTCGACGCGGGCTGGGCTGCCGGGGACCTCTCCTTCGACGCGGGCTGGGCTGCCGGGGACCTCTCCTTCGACGCGGGCTGGGCTGCCGGGGACCTCTCCTTCGACGCGGGCTGGGCTGCCGGGGACCTCTCCTTCGACGAGGGCTGGGCTGCCGAAGAAAAAATTTTCGACGAGGGCTGGGCTGCCGGGGACCTCTCCTTCGACGCGGGCTGGGCTGCCGGGGACCTCTCCTTCGACGCGGGCTGGGCTGCCGGGGACCTCTCCTTCGACGCGGGCTGGGCTGCCGGGGACCTCTCCTTCGACGCGGGCTGGGCTGCCGGGGACCTCTCCTTCGACGCGGGCTGGGCTGCCGGGGACCTCTCCTTCGACGAGGGCTGGGCTGCCGAAGAAAAAATTTTCGACGCGGGCTGGGCTGCCGGGGACCTCTCCTTCGACGCGGGCTGGGCTGCCGGGGACCTCTCCTTCGACGCGGGCTGGGCTGCCGGGGACCTCTCCTTCGACGCGGGCTGGGCTGCCGGGGACCTCTCCTTCGACGCGGGCTGGGCTGCCGGGGACCTCTCCTTCGACGCGGGCTGGGCTGCCGGGGACCTCTCCTTCGACGCGGGCTGGGCTGCCGGGGACCTCTCCTTCGACGAGGGCTGGGCTGCCGGGGACCTCTCCTTCGACGAGGGCTGGGCTGCCGAAGAAAAAATTTTCGACGAGGGCTGGGCTGCCGGGGACCTCTCCTTCGACGCGGGCTGGGCTGCCGGGGACCTCTCCTTCGACGCGGGCTGGGCTGCCGGGGACCTCTCCTTCGACGAGGGCTGGGCTGCCGGGGACCTCTCCTTCGACGAGGGCTGGGCTGCCGGGGACCTCTCCTTCGACGAGGGCTGGGCTGCCGAAGAAAAAATTTTCGACGAGGGCTGGGCTGCCGGGGACCTCTCCTTCGACGAGGGCTGGGCTGCCGGGGACCTCTCCTTCGACGAGGGCTGGGCTGCCGGGGACCTCTCCTTCGACGAGGGCTGGGCTGCCGGGGACCTCTCCTTCGACGAGGGCTGGGCTGCCGAAGAAAAAATTTTCGACGAGGGCTGGGCTGCCGGGGACCTCTCCTTCGACGAGGCTGGCTGCCGAAGAAAAATTTCGACGAGGCTGGGCCTGCCGGGACCTCCCTTCGACGAGGGCTGGGCTGCCGGGGACCTCTCCTTCGACGAGGGCTGGGCTGCCGGGGACCTCTCCTTCGACGAGGGCTGGGCTGCCGGGGACCTCTCCTTCGACGAGGGGGCTCTCGACGAGGGCTGGCTGCCGGGGACCTCTCCTTCGACGAGGGCTGGGCTGCCGGGGACCTCTCCTTCGACGAGGGCTGGGCTGCCGAGGGAATCCGGCTCGACTTCGACGAGGGCTGGGCTGCCGGAGGACCATCTCCTTCGACGAGGGCTGGGCTGCCGGGACCTCTCCTTCGACGAGGGCTGGGCTGCCGGGGACCTCTCCTTCGACGAGGGCTGGGCTGCGGGGACCTCTCGACCTTCGACGAGGGCTGGGCTGCCGGGGACCTCTCCTTCGACGAGGGCTGGGCTGCCGGGGACCTCTCCTTCGACGAGGGCTCGGGCTGCCGAAGACAAATTCTTCGACGAGGGCTGGGCTGCCGGGGACCTCTCCTTCGACGAGGGCTGGGCTGCCGGGGACCTCTCCTTCGACGAGGGCTGGGCTGCCGGGGACCTCTCCTTCGACGAGGGCTGGGCTGCCGAAGAAAAAATTTTCGACGACCTCTCCTTCGACGAGGGCTGGGCTGCCGGGGACCTCTCCTTCGACGAGGGCTGGGCTGCCGAAGAAAAAATTTTCGACGAGGGCTGGGCTGCCGGGGCCCTCTCCTTCGACGAGGGCTGGGCTGCCGGGGACCTCTCCTTCGACGAGGGCTGGGCTGCCGAAGAAAAAATTTTCGACGAGGGCTGGGCTGCCGGGGACCTCTCCTTCGACGAGGGCTGGGCTGCCGGGGACCTCTCCTTCGACGAGGGCTGGGCTGCCGGGGACCTCTCCTTCGACGAGGGCTGGGCTGCCGGGGACCTCTCCTTCGACGAGGGCTGGGCTGCCGGGGACCTCTCCTTCGACGAGGGCTGGGCTGCCGAAGAAAAAATTTTCGACGAGGGCTGGGCTGCCGAAGAAAAAATTTTCGACGAGGGCTGGGCTGCCGAAGAAAAAATTTTCGACGAGGGCTGGGCTGCCGGGGACCTCTCCTTCGACGAGGGCTGGGCTGCCGGGGACCTCTCCTTCGACGAGGGCTGGGCTGCCGGGGACCTCTCCTTCGACGAGGGCTGGGCTGCCGGGGCCCTCTCCTTCGACGAGGGCTGGGCTGCCGGGGACCTCTCCTTCGACGAGGGCTGGGCTGCCGAAGAAAAAAATTTTCGACGAGGGCTGGGCTGCCGGGGACCTCTCCTTCGACGAGGGCTGGGCTGCCGGGGACCTCTCCTTCGACGAGGGCTGGGCTGCCGAAGAAAAAATTTTCGACGAGGGCTGGGCTGCCGGGGCCCTCTCCTTCGACGAGGGCTGGGCTGCCGGGGACCTCTCCTTCGACGAGGGCTGGGCTGCCGAAGAAAAAATTTTCGACGAGGGCTGGGCTGCCGGGGACCTCTCCTTCGACGAGGGCTGGGCTGCCGAAGAAAAAATTTTCGACGAGGGCTGGGCTGCCGGGGCCCTCTCCTTCGACGAGGGCTGGGCTGCCGGGGACCTCTCCTTCGACGAGGGCTGGGCTGCCGAAGAAAAAATTTTCGACGAGGGCTGGGCTGCCGGGGACCTCTCCTTCGACGAGGGCTGGGCTGCCGGGGACCTCTCCTTCGACGAGGGCTGGGCTGCCGGGGACCTCTCCTTCGACGAGGGCTGGGCTGCCGAAGAAAAAATTTTCGACGAGGGCTGGGCTGCCGGGGCCCTCTCCTTCGACGAGGGCTGGGCTGCCGGGGACCTCTCCTTCGACGAGGGCTGGGCTGCCGAAGAAAAAATTTTCGACGAGGGCTGGGCTGCCGGGGACCTCTCCTTCGACGAGGGCTGGGCTGCCGAAGAAAAAATTTTCGACGAGGGCTGGGCTGCCGGGGACCTCTCCTTCGACGAGGGCTGGGCTGCCGAAGAAAAAATTTTCGACGAGGGCTGGGCTGCCGGGGACCTCTCCTTCGACGAGGGCTGGGCTGCCGAAGAAAAAATTTTCGACGAGGGCTGGGCTGCCGAAGAAAAAATTTTCGACGAGGGCTGGGCTGCCGAAGAAAAAATTTTCGACGAGGGCTGGGCTGCCGGGGACCTCTCCTTCGACGAGGGCTGGGCTGCCGGGGACCTCTCCTTCGACGAGGGCTGGGCTGCCGGGGACCTCTCCTTCGACGAGGGCTGGGCTGCCGGGGACCTCTCCTTCGACGAGGGCTGGGCTGCCGGGGACCTCTCCTTCGACGAGGGCTGGGCTGCCGGGGACCTCTCCTTCGACGAGGGCTGGGCTGCCGGGGACCTCTCCTTCGACGAGGGCTGGGCTGCCGGGGACCTCTCCTTCGACGAGGGCTGGGCTGCCGGGGACCTCTCCTTCGACGAGGGCTGGGCTGCCGGGGACCTCTCCTTCGACGAGGGCTGGGCTGCCGGGGACCTCTCCTTCGACGAGGGCTGGGCTGCCGGGGACCTCTCCTTCGACGAGGGCTGGGCTGCCGGGGACCTCTCCTTCGACGAGGGCTGGGCTGCCGGGGACCTCTCCTTCGACGAGGGCTGGGCTGCCGGGGACCTCTCCTTCGACGAGGGCTGGGCTGCCGAAGAAAAAATTTTCGACGAGGGCTGGGCTGCCGAAGAAAAAATTTTCGACGAGGGCTGGGCTGCCGGGGACCTCTCCTTCGACGAGGGCTGGGCTGCCGGGGACCTCTCCTTCGACGAGGGCTGGGCTGCCGGGGACCTCTCCTTCGACGAGGGCTGGGCTGCCGGGGACCTCTCCTTCGACGAGGGCTGGGCTGCCGGGGACCTCTCCTTCGACGAGGGCTGGGCTGCCGGGGACCTCTCCTTCGACGAGGGCTGGGCTGCCGGGGACCTCTCCTTCGACGAGGGCTGGGCTGCCGGGGACCTCTCCTTCGACGAGGGCTGGGCTGCCGAAGAAAAAATTTTCGACGAGGGCTGGGCTGCCGGGGACCTCTCCTTCGACGAGGGCTGGGCTGCCGAAGAAAAAATTTTCGACGAGGGCTGGGCTGCCGGGGACCTCTCCTTCGACGAGGGCTGGGCTGCCGGGGACCTCTCCTTCGACGAGGGCTGGGCTGCCGGGGACCTCTCCTTCGACGAGGGCTGGGCTGCCGGGGACCTCTCCTTCGACGAGGGCTGGGCTGCCGGGGACCTCTCCTTCGACGCGGGCTGGGCTGCCGGGGACCTCTCCTTCGACGAGGGCTGGGCTGCCGAAGAAAAAATTTTCGACGAGGGCTGGGCTGCCGGGGACCTCTCCTTCGACGCGGGCTGGGCTGCCGGGGACCTCTCCTTCGACGCGGGCTGGGCTGCCGGGGACCTCTCCTTCGACGCGGGCTGGGCTGCCGGGGACCTCTCCTTCGACGCGGGCTGGGCTGCCGGGGACCTCTCCTTCGACGAGGGCTGGGCTGCCGGGGACCTCTCCTTCGACGAGGGCTGGGCTGCCGGGGACCTCTCCTTCGACGAGGGCTGGGCTGCCGAAGAAAAAATTTTCGACGAGGGCTGGGCTGCCGAAGAAAAAATTTTCGACGCGGGCTGGGCTGCCGAAGAAAAAATTTTCGACGCGGGCTGGGCTGCCGGGGACCTCTCCTTCGACGCGGGCTGGGCTGCCGGGGACCTCTCCTTCGACGCGGGCTGGGCTGCCGGGGACCTCTCCTTCGACGCGGGCTGGGCTGCCGGGGACCTCTCCTTCGACGCGGGCTGGGCTGCCGGGGACCTCTCCTTCGACGCGGGCTGGGCTGCCGGGGACCTCTCCTTCGACGAGGGCTGGGCTGCCGAAGAAAAAATTTTCGACGAGGGCTGGGCTGCCGGGGACCTCTCCTTCGACGCGGGCTGGGCTGCCGGGGACCTCTCCTTCGACGCGGGCTGGGCTGCCGGGGACCTCTCCTTCGACGCGGGCTGGGCTGCCGGGGACCTCTCCTTCGACGCGGGCTGGGCTGCCGGGGACCTCTCCTTCGACGCGGGCTGGGCTGCCGGGGACCTCTCCTTCGACGAGGGCTGGGCTGCCGAAGAAAAAATTTTCGACGCGGGCTGGGCTGCCGGGGACCTCTCCTTCGACGCGGGCTGGGCTGCCGGGGACCTCTCCTTCGACGCGGGCTGGGCTGCCGGGGACCTCTCCTTCGACGCGGGCTGGGCTGCCGGGGACCTCTCCTTCGACGCGGGCTGGGCTGCCGGGGACCTCTCCTTCGACGCGGGCTGGGCTGCCGGGGACCTCTCCTTCGACGCGGGCTGGGCTGCCGGGGACCTCTCCTTCGACGAGGGCTGGGCTGCCGGGGACCTCTCCTTCGACGAGGGCTGGGCTGCCGAAGAAAAAATTTTCGACGAGGGCTGGGCTGCCGGGGACCTCTCCTTCGACGCGGGCTGGGCTGCCGGGGACCTCTCCTTCGACGCGGGCTGGGCTGCCGGGGACCTCTCCTTCGACGCGGGCTGGGCTGCCGGGGACCTCTCCTTCGACGAGGGCTGGGCTGCCGGGGACCTCTCCTTCGACGAGGGCTGGGCTGCCGAAGAAAAAATTTTCGACGAGGGCTGGGCTGCCGGGGACCTCTCCTTCGACGAGGGCTGGGCTGCCGGGGACCTCTCCTTCGACGAGGGCTGGGCTGCCGGGGACCTCTCCTTCGACGAGGGCTGGGCTGCCGGGGACCTCTCCTTCGACGAGGGCTGGGCTGCCGGGGACCTCTCCTTCGACGAGGGCTGGGCTGCCGAAGAAAAAATTTTCGACGAGGGCTGGGCTGCCGGGGACCTCTCCTTCGACGAGGGCTGGGCTGCCGGGGACCTCTCCTTCGACGAGGGCTGGGCTGCCGAAGAAAAAATTTTCGACGAGGGCTGGGCTGCCGGGGACCTCTCCTTCGACGAGGGCTGGGCTGCCGGGGACCTCTCCTTCGACGAGGGCTGGGCTGCCGGGGACCTCTCCTTCGACGAGGGCTGGGCTGCCGGGGACCTCTCCTTCGACGAGGGCTGGGCTGCCGGGGACCTCTCCTTCGACGAGGGCTGGGCTGCCGGGGACCTCTCCTTCGACGAGGGCTGGGCTGCCGAAGAAAAAATTTTCGACGAGGGCTGGGCTGCCGAAGAAAAAATTTTCGACGAGGGCTGGGCTGCCGGGGACCTCTCCTTCGACGAGGGCTGGGCTGCCGGGGACCTCTCCTTCGACGAGGGCTGGGCTGCCGGGGACCTCTCCTTCGACGAGGGCTGGGCTGCCGGGGACCTCTCCTTCGACGAGGGCTGGGCTGCCGGGGACCTCTCCTTCGACGAGGGCTGGGCTGCCGGGGCCCTCTCCTTCGACGAGGGCTGGGCTGCCGGGGACCTCTCCTTCGACGAGGGCTGGGCTGCCGAAGAAAAAATTTTCGACGAGGGCTGGGCTGCCGGGGACCTCTCCTTCGACGAGGGCTGGGCTGCCGGGGACCTCTCCTTCGACGAGGGCTGGGCTGCCGGGGACCTCTCCTTCGACGAGGGCTGGGCTGCCGAAGAAAAAATTTTCGACGAGGGCTGGGCTGCCGGGGCCCTCTCCTTCGACGAGGGCTGGGCTGCCGGGGACCTCTCCTTCGACGAGGGCTGGGCTGCCGAAGAAAAAATTTTCGACGAGGGCTGGGCTGCCGGGGACCTCTCCTTCGACGAGGGCTGGGCTGCCGGGGACCTCTCCTTCGACGAGGGCTGGGCTGCCGGGGACCTCTCCTTCGACGAGGGCTGGGCTGCCGGGGACCTCTCCTTCGACGAGGGCTGGGCTGCCGGGGACCTCTCCTTCGACGAGGGCTGGGCTGCCGAAGAAAAAATTTTCGACGAGGGCTGGGCTGCCGAAGAAAAAATTTTCGACGAGGGCTGGGCTGCCGAAGAAAAAATTTTCGACGAGGGCTGGGCTGCCGGGGACCTCTCCTTCGACGAGGGCTGGGCTGCCGGGGACCTCTCCTTCGACGAGGGCTGGGCTGCCGGGGACCTCTCCTTCGACGAGGGCTGGGCTGCCGAAGAAAAAATTTTCGACGAGGGCTGGGCTGCCGGGGACCTCTCCTTCGACGAGGGCTGGGCTGCCGGGGACCTCTCCTTCGACGAGGGCTGGGCTGCCGAAGAAAAAATTTTCGACGAGGGCTGGGCTGCCGGGGCCCTCTCCTTCGACGAGGGCTGGGCTGCCGGGGACCTCTCCTTCGACGAGGGCTGGGCTGCCGAAGAAAAAATTTTCGACGAGGGCTGGGCTGCCGGGGACCTCTCCTTCGACGAGGGCTGGGCTGCCGAAGAAAAAATTTTCGACGAGGGCTGGGCTGCCGGGGCCCTCTCCTTCGACGAGGGCTGGGCTGCCGGGGACCTCTCCTTCGACGAGGGCTGGGCTGCCGAAGAAAAAATTTTCGACGAGGGCTGGGCTGCCGGGGACCTCTCCTTCGACGAGGGCTGGGCTGCCGGGGACCTCTCCTTCGACGAGGGCTGGGCTGCCGGGGACCTCTCCTTCGACGAGGGCTGGGCTGCCGAAGAAAAAATTTTCGACGAGGGCTGGGCTGCCGGGGCCCTCTCCTTCGACGAGGGCTGGGCTGCCGGGGACCTCTCCTTCGACGAGGGCTGGGCTGCCGAAGAAAAAATTTTCGACGAGGGCTGGGCTGCCGGGGACCTCTCCTTCGACGAGGGCTGGGCTGCCGAAGAAAAAATTTTCGACGAGGGCTGGGCTGCCGAAGAAAAAATTTTCGACGAGGGCTGGGCTGCCGAAGAAAAAATTTTCGACGAGGGCTGGGCTGCCGAAGAAAAAATTTTCGACGAGGGCTGGGCTGCCGAAGAAAAAATTTTCGACGAGGGCTGGGCTGCCGAAGAAAAAATTTTCGACGAGGGCTGGGCTGCCGAAGAAAAAATTTTCGACGAGGGCTGGGCTGCCGAAGAAAAAATTTTCGACGAGGGCTGGGCTGCCGAAGAAAAAATTTTCGACGAGGGCTGGGCTGCCGGGGACCTCTCCTTCGACGAGGGCTGGGCTGCCGGGGACCTCTCCTTCGACGAGGGCTGGGCTGCCGGGGACCTCTCCTTCGACGAGGGCTGGGCTGCCGGGGACCTCTCCTTCGACGAGGGCTGGGCTGCCGGGGACCTCTCCTTCGACGAGGGCTGGGCTGCCGGGGACCTCTCCTTCGACGAGGGCTGGGCTGCCGGGGACCTCTCCTTCGACGAGGGCTGGGCTGCCGGGGACCTCTCCTTCGACGAGGGCTGGGCTGCCGGGGACCTCTCCTTCGACGAGGGCTGGGCTGCCGGGGACCTCTCCTTCGACGAGGGCTGGGCTGCCGGGGACCTCTCCTTCGACGAGGGCTGGGCTGCCGGGGACCTCTCCTTCGACGAGGGCTGGGCTGCCGAAGAAAAATTTTCGACGAGGGCTGGGCTGCCGAAGAAAAAATTTTCGACGAGGGCTGGGCTGCCGGGGACCTCTCCTTCGACGAGGGCTGGGCTGCCGGGGACCTCTCCTTCGACGAGGGCTGGGCTGCCGGGGACCTCTCCTTCGACGAGGGCTGGCTGCCGGGGACCTCTCCTTCGACGAGGGCTGGGCTGCCGGGGACCTCTCCTTCGACGAGGGCTGGGCTGCCGGGGACCTCTCCTTCGACGAGGGCTGGGCTGCCGGGGACCTCTCCTTCGACGAGGGCTGGGCTGCCGGGGACCTCTCCTTCGACGAGGGCTGGGCTGCCGAAGAAAAAATTTTCGACGAGGGCTGGGCTGCCGAAGAAAAAATTTTCGACGAGGGCTGGGCTGCCGAAGAAAAAATTTTCGACGAGGGCTGGGCTGCCGGGGACCTCTCCTTCGACGAGGGCTGGGCTGCCGGGGACCTCTCCTTCGACGAGGGCTGGGCTGCCGGGGACCTCTCCTTCGACGAGGGCTGGGCTGCCGGGGACCTCTCCTTCGACGAGGGCTGGGCTGCCGAAGAAAAAATTTTCGACGAGGGCTGGGCTGCCGAAGAAAAAATTTTCGACGAGGGCTGGGCTGCCGAAGAAAAAATTTTCGACGAGGGCTGGGCTGCCGAAGAAAAAATTTTCGACGAGGGCTGGGCTGCCGAAGAAAAAATTTTCGACGAGGGCTGGGCTGCCGAAGAAAAAATTTTCGACGAGGGCTGGGCTGCCGGGGACCTCTCCTTCGACGAGGGCTGGGCTGCCGGGGACCTCTCCTTCGACGAGGGCTGGGCTGCCGGGGACCTCTCCTTCGACGAGGGCTGGGCTGCCGAAGAAAAAATTTTCGACGAGGGCTGGGCTGCCGAAGAAAAAATTTTCGACGAGGGCTGGGCTGCCGGGGACCTCTCCTTCGACGAGGGCTGGGCTGCCGGGGACCTCTCCTTCGACGAGGGCTGGGCTGCCGGGGACCTCTCCTTCGACGAGGGCTGGGCTGCCGGGGACCTCTCCTTCGACGAGGGCTGGGCTGCCGGGGACCTCTCCTTCGACGAGGGCTGGGCTGCCGGGGACCTCTCCTTCGACGAGGGCTGGGCTGCCGGGGACCTCTCCTTCGACGAGGGCTGGGCTGCCGGGGACCTCTCCTTCGACGAGGGCTGGGCTGCCGGGGACCTCTCCTTCGACGAGGGCTGGGCTGCCGGGGACCTCTCCTTCGACGAGGGCTGGGCTGCCGAAGAAAAAAAATTTTCGACGAGGGCTGGGCTGCCGAAGAAAAAATTTTCGACGAGGGCTGGGCTGCCGAAGAAAAAATTTTCGACGAGGGCTGGGCTGCCGGGGACCTCTCCTTCGACGAGGGCTGGGCTGCCGGGGACCTCTCCTTCGACGAGGGCTGGGCTGCCGGGGACCTCTCCTTCGACGAGGGCTGGGCTGCCGGGGACCTCTCCTTCGACGAGGGCTGGGCTGCCGAAGAAAAAATTTTCGACGAGGGCTGGGCTGCCGAAGAAAAAATTTTCGACGAGGGCTGGGCTGCCGAAGAAAAAATTTTCGACGAGGGCTGGGCTGCCGAAGAAAAAATTTTCGACGAGGGCTGGGCTACCGAAGAAAAAATTTTCGACGAGGGCTGGGCTGCCGAAGAAAAAATTTTCGACGAGGGCTGGGCTGCCGGGGACCTCTCCTTCGACGAGGGCTGGGCTGCCGGGGACCTCTCCTTCGACGAGGGCTGGGCTGCCGGGGACCTCTCCTTCGACGAGGGCTGGGCTGCCGGGGACCTCTCCTTCGACGAGGGCTGGGCTGCCGAAGAAAAAATTTTCGACGAGGGCTGGGCTGCCGAAGAAAAAATTTTCGACGAGGGCTGGGCTGCCGAAGAAAAAATTTTCGACGAGGGCTGGGCTGCCGGGGACCTCTCCTTCGACGAGGGCTGGGCTGCCGGGGACCTCTCCTTCGACGAGGGCTGGGCTGCCGGGGACCTCTCCTTCGACGAGGGCTGGGCTGCCGGGGACCTCTCCTTCGACGAGGGCTGGGCTGCCGGGGACCTCTCCTTCGACGAGGGCTGGGCTGCCGGGGACCTCTCCTTCGACGAGGGCTGGGCTGCCGGGGACCTCTCCTTCGACGAGGGCTGGGCTGCCGAAGAAAAAATTTTCGACGAGGGCTGGGCTGCCGGGGACCTCTCCTTCGACGAGGGCTGGGCTGCCGGGGACCTCTCCTTCGACGAGGGCTGGGCTGCCGGGGACCTCTCCTTCGACGAGGGCTGGGCTGCCGGGGACCTCTCCTTCGACGAGGGCTGGGCTGCCGGGGACCTCTCCTTCGACGAGGGCTGGGCTGCCGAAGAAAAAATTTTCGACGAGGGCTGGGCTGCCGGGGACCTCTCCTTCGACGAGGGCTGGGCTGCCGAAGAAAAAATTTTCGACGAGGGCTGGGCTGCCGGGGACCTCTCCTTCGACGAGGGCTGGGCTGCCGGGGACCTCTCCTTCGACGAGGGCTGGGCTGCCGGGGACCTCTCCTTCGACGAGGGCTGGGCTGCCGGGGACCTCTCCTTCGACGAGGGCTGGGCTGCCGGGGACCTCTCCTTCGACGAGGGCTGGGCTGCCGGGGACCTCTCCTTCGACGAGGGCTGGGCTGCCGGGGGACCTCTCCTTCGACGAGGGCTGGGCTGCCGAAGAAAAAATTTTCGACGAGGGCTGGGCTGCCGGGGACCTCTCCTTCGACGAGGGCTGGGCTGCCGAAGAAAAAATTTTCGACGAGGGCTGGGCTGCCGGGGACCTCTCCTTCGACGAGGGCTGGGCTGCCGAAGAAAAAATTTTCGACGAGGGCTGGGCTGCCGAAGAAAAAATTTTCGACGAGGGCTGGGCTGCCGGGGACCTCTCCTTCGACGAGGGCTGGGCTGCCGGGGACCTCTCCTTCGACGAGGGCTGGGCTGCCGGGGACCTCTCCTTCGACGAGGGCTGGGCTGCCGAAGAAAAAATTTTCGACGAGGGCTGGGCTGCCGGGGACCTCTCCTTCGACGAGGGCTGGGCTGCCGGGGACCTCTCCTTCGACGAGGGCTGGGCTGCCGAAGAAAAAATTTTCGACGAGGGCTGGGCTGCCGGGGACCTCTCCTTCGACGAGGGCTGGGCTGCCGAAGAAAAAATTTTCGACGAGGGCTGGGCTGCCGGGGACCTCTCCTTCGACGAGGGCTGGGCTGCCGAAGAAAAAATTTTCGACGAGGGCTGGGCTGCCGGGGACCTCTCCTTCGACGAGGGCTGGGCTGCCGGGGACCTCTCCTTCGACGAGGGCTGGGCTGCCGAAGAAAAAATTTTCGACGAGGGCTGGGCTGCCGGGGACCTCTCCTTCGACGAGGGCTGGGCTGCCGGGGACCTCTCCTTCGACGAGGGCTGGGCTGCCGGGGACCTCTCCTTCGACGAGGGCTGGGCTGCCGAAGAAAAAATTTTCGACGAGGGCTGGGCTGCCGGGGGACCTCTCCTTCGACGAGGGCTGGGCTGCCGGGGACCTCTCCTTCGACGAGGGCTGGGCTGCCGGGGACCTCTCCTTCGACGAGGGCTGGGCTGCCGGGGACCTCTCCTTCGACGAGGGCTGGGCTGCCGAAGAAAAAATTTTCGACGAGGGCTGGGCTGCCGGGGACCTCTCCTTCGACGAGGGCTGGGCTGCCGGGGACCTCTCCTTCGACGAGGGCTGGGCTGCCGGGGACCTCTCCTTCGACGAGGGCTGGGCTGCCGGGGACCTCTCCTTCGACGAGGGCTGGGCTGCCGAAGAAAAAATTTTCGACGAGGGCTGGGCTGCCGGGGACCTCTCCTTCGACGAGGGCTGGGCTGCCGGGGACCTCTCCTTCGACGAGGGCTGGGCTGCCGGGGACCTCTCCTTCGACGAGGGCTGGGCTGCCGAAGAAAAAATTTTCGACGAGGGCTGGGCTGCCGGGGACCTCTCCTTCGACGAGGGCTGGGCTGCCGGGGACCTCTCCTTCGACGAGGGCTGGGCTGCCGGGGACCTCTCCTTCGACGAGGGCTGGGCTGCCGAAGAAAAAATTTTCGACGAGGGCTGGGCTGCCGGGGACCTCTCCTTCGACGAGGGCTGGGCTGCCGGGGACCTCTCCTTCGACGAGGGCTGGGCTGCCGAAGAAAAAATTTTCGACGAGGGCTGGGCTGCCGGGGACCTCTCCTTCGACGAGGGCTGGGCTGCCGGGGACCTCTCCTTCGACGAGGGCTGGGCTGCCGGGGACCTCTCCTTCGACGAGGGGCTGGGCTGCCGAAGAAAAAATTTTCGACGAGGGCTGGGCTGCCGGGGACCTCTCCTTCGACGAGGGCTGGGCTGCCGGGGACCTCTCCTTCGACGAGGGCTGGGCTGCCGGGGACCTCTCCTTCGACGAGGGCTGGGCTGCCGGGGACCTCTCCTTCGACGAGGGCTGGGCTGCCGGGGACCTCTCCTTCGACGAGGGCTGGGCTGCCGGGGACCTCTCCTTCGACGAGGGCTGGGCTGCCGAAGAAAAAATTTTCGACGAGGGCTGGGCTGCCGGGGACCTCTCCTTCGACGAGGGCTGGGCTGCCGGGGACCTCTCCTTCGACGAGGGCTGGGCTGCCGAAGAAAAAATTTTCGACGAGGGCTGGGCTGCCGAAGAAAAAATTTTCGACGAGGGCTGGGCTGCCGGGGACCTCTCCTTCGACGAGGGCTGGGCTGCCGGGGACCTCTCCTTCGACGAGGGCTGGGCTGCCGAAGAAAAAATTTTCGACGAGGGCTGGGCTGCCGGGGACCTCTCCTTCGACGAGGGCTGGGCTGCCGGGGACCTCTCCTTCGACGAGGGCTGGGCTGCCGGGGACCTCTCCTTCGACGAGGGCTGGGCTGCCGAAGAAAAAATTTTCGACGAGGGCTGGGCTGCCGGGGACCTCTCCTTCGACGAGGGCTGGGCTGCCGGGGACCTCTCCTTCGACGAGGGCTGGGCTGCCGGGGACCTCTCCTGCGACGAGGGCTGGGCTGCCGGGGACCTCTCCTTCGACGAGGGCTGGGGCTGCCGAAGAAAAAATTTTCGACGAGGGCTGGGCTGCCGAAGAAAAAATTTTCGACGAGGGGCTGGGCTGCCGGGGACCTCTCCTTCGACGAGGGCTGGGCTGCCGGGGACCTCTCCTTCGACGAGGGCTGGGCTGCCGAAGAAAAAATTTTCGACGAGGGCTGGGCTGCCGAAGAAAAAATTTTCGACGAGGGCTGGGCTGCCGGGGACCTCTCCTTCGACGAGGGCTGGGCTGCCGGGGACCTCTCCTTCGACGAGGGCTGGGCTGCCGGGGACCTCTCCTTCGACGAGGGCTGGGCTGCCGGGGACCTCTCCTTCGACGAGGGCTGGGCTGCCGAAGAAAAAATTTTCGACGAGGGCTGGGCTGCCGAAGAAAAAATTTTCGACGAGGGCTGGGCTGCCGGGGACCTCTCCTTCGACGAGGGCTGGGCTGCCGGGGACCTCTCCTTCGACGAGGGCTGGGCTGCCGGGGACCTCTCCTTCGACGAGGGCTGGGGCTGCCGGGGACCTCTCCTTCGACGAGGGCTGGGCTGCCGGGGACCTCTCCTTCGACGAGGGCTGGGCTGCCGGGGACCTCTCCTTCGACGAGGGCTGGGCTGCCGGGGACCTCTCCTTCGACGAGGGCTGGGCTGCCGGGGACCTCTCCTTCGACGAGGGCTGGGCTGCCGGGGACCTCTCCTTCGACGAGGGCTGGGCTGCCGGGGACCTCTCCTTCGACGAGGGCTGGGCTGCCGGGGACCTCTCCTTCGACGAGGGCTGGGCTGCCGGGGACCTCTCCTTCGACGAGGGCTGGGCTGCCGAAGAAAAAATTTTCGACGAGGGCTGGGCTGCCGGGGACCTCTCCTTCGACGAGGGCTGGGCTGCCGAAGAAAAAATTTTCGACGAGGGCTGGGCTGCCGGGGACCTCTCCTTCGACGAGGGCTGGGGCTGCCGAAGAAAAAATTTTCGACGAGGGCTGGGCTGCCGGGGACCTCTCCTTCGACGAGGGCTGGGCTGCCGGGGACCTCTCCTTCGACGAGGGCTGGGCTGCCGGGGACCTCTCCTTCGACGAGGGCTGGGCTGCCGGGGACCTCTCCTTCGACGAGGGCTGGGCTGCCGGGGACCTCTCCTTCGACGAGGGCTGGGCTGCCGGGGGACCTCTCCTTCGACGAGGGCTGGGCTGCCGGGGACCTCTCCTTCGACGAGGGCTGGGCTGCCGGGGACCTCTCCTTCGACGAGGGCTGGGCTGCCGAAGAAAAATTTTCGACGAGGGCTGGGCTGCCGAAGAAAAAATTTTCGACGAGGGCTGGGCTGCCGAAGAAAAAATTTTCGACGAGGGCTGGGCTGCCGGGGGACCTCTCCTTCGACGAGGGCTGGGCTGCCGGGGACCTCTCCTTCGACGAGGGCTGGGCTGCCGGGGACCTCTCCTTCGACGAGGGCTGGGCTGCCGGGGGACCTCTCCTTCGACGAGGGCTGGGCTGCCGGGGACCTCTCCTTCGACGAGGGCTGGGCTGCCGAAGAAAAAATTTTCGACGAGGGGCTGGGCTGCCGGGGACCTCTCCTTCGACGAGGGCTGGGCTGCCGAAGAAAAAATTTTCGACGAGGGCTGGGCTGCCGGGGACCTCTCCTTCGACGAGGGCTGGGCTGCCGAAGAAAAAATTTTCGACGAGGGCTGGGCTGCCGGGGACCTCTCCTTCGACGAGGGCTGGGCTGCCGGGGACCTCTCCTTCGACGAGGGCTGGGCTGCCGGGGACCTCTCCTTCGACCGAGGGCTGGGCTGCCGGGGACCTCTCCTTCGACGAGGGCTGGGCTGCCGGGGACCTCTCCTTCGACGAGGGCTGGGCTGCCGGGGACCTCTCCTTCGACGAGGGCTGGGCTGCCGAAGAAAAAATTTTCGACGAGGGCTGGGCTGCCGAAGAAAAAATTTTCGACGAGGGCTGGGCTGCCGAAGAAAAAATTTTCGACGAGGGCTGGGCTGCCGGGGACCTCTCCTTCGACGAGGGCTGGGCTGCCGGGGACCTCTCCTTCGACGAGGGCTGGGCTGCCGGGGACCTCTCCTTCGACGAGGGCTGGGCTGCCGGGGACCTCTCCTTCGACGAGGGCTGGGCTGCCGGGGACCTCTCCTTCGACGAGGGCTGGGCTGCCGGGGACCTCTCCTTCGACGAGGGCTGGGCTGCCGGGGACCTCTCCTTCGACGAGGGCTGGGCTGCCGGGGACCTCTCCTTCGACGAGGGCTGGGCTGCCGGGGACCTCTCCTTCGACGAGGGCTGGGCTGCCGGGGACCTCTCCTTCGACGAGGGCTGGGCTGCCGGGGACCTCTCCTTCGACGAGGGGCTGGGCTGCCGGGGACCTCTCCTTCGACGAGGGCTGGGCTGCCGGGGACCTCTCCTTCGACGAGGGCTGGGCTGCCGGGGACCTCTCCTTCGACGAGGGCTGGGCTGCCGAAGAAAAAATTTTCGACGAGGGCTGGGCTGCCGAAGAAAAAATTTTCGACGAGGGCTGGGCTGCCGGGGACCTCTCCTTCGACGAGGGCTGGGCTGCCGGGGACCTCTCCTTCGACGAGGGCTGGGCTGCCGAAGAAAAAATTTTCGACGAGGGCTGGGCTGCCGAAGAAAAAATTTTCGACGAGGGCTGGGCTGCCGAAGAAAAAATTTTCGACGAGGGCTGGGCTGCCGAAGAAAAAATTTTCGACGAGGGCTGGGCTGCCGGGGACCTCTCCTTCGACGAGGGCTGGGCTGCCGGGGACCTCTCCTTCGACGAGGGCTGGGCTGCCGGGGACCTCTCCTTCGACGAGGGCTGGGCTGCCGGGGACCTCTCCTTCGACGAGGGCTGGGCTGCCGGGGACCTCTCCTTCGACGAGGGCTGGGCTGCCGGGGACCTCTCCTTCGACGAGGGCTGGGCTGCCGGGGACCTCTCCTTCGACGAGGGCTGGGCTGCCGGGGACCTCTCCTTCGACGAGGGCTGGGCTGCCGGGGACCTCTCCTTCGACGAGGGCTGGGCTGCCGAAGAAAAAATTTTCGACGAGGGCTGGGCTGCCGGGGACCTCTCCTTCGACGAGGGCTGGGGCTGCCGGGGACCTCTCCTTCGACGAGGGCTGGGCTGCCGGGGACCTCTCCTTCGACGAGGGCTGGGCTGCCGAAGAAAAAATTTTCGACGAGGGCTGGGCTGCCGGGGACCTCTCCTTCGACGAGGGCTGGGCTGCCGGGGACCTCTCCTTCGACGAGGGCTGGGCTGCCGGGGACCTCTCCTTCGACGAGGGCTGGGCTGCCGGGGACCTCTCCTTCGACGAGGGCTGGGCTGCCGGGGGACCTCTCCTTCGACGAGGGCTGGGCTGCCGGGGACCTCTCCTTCGACGAGGGCTGGGCTGCCGGGGACCTCTCCTTCGACGAGGGCTGGGCTGCCGAAGAAAAAATTTTCGACGAGGGCTGGGCTGCCGGGGACCTCTCCTTCGACGAGGGCTGGGCTGCCGGGGACCTCTCCTTCGACGAGGGCTGGGCTGCCGGGGACCTCTCCTTCGACGAGGGCTGGGCTGCCGGGGACCTCTCCTTCGACGAGGGCTGGGGCTGCCGGGGACCTCTCCTTCGACGAGGGCTGGGCTGCCGGGGACCTCTCCTTCGACGAGGGCTGGGCTGCCGGGGACCTCTCCTTCGACGAGGGCTGGGCTGCCGAAGAAAAAATTTTCGACGAGGGCTGGGCTGCCGAAGAAAAAATTTTCGACGAGGGCTGGGCTGCCGAAGAAAAAATTTTCGACGAGGGCTGGGCTGCCGGGGACCTCTCCTTCGACGAGGGCTGGGCTGCCGGGGACCTCTCCTTCGACGAGGGCTGGGCTGCCGGGGACCTCTCCTTCGACGAGGGCTGGGCTGCCGGGGACCTCTCCTTCGACGAGGGCTGGGCTGCCGGGGACCTCTCCTTCGACGAGGGCTGGGCTGCCGGGGACCTCTCCTTCGACGAGGGCTGGGCTGCCGGGGACCTCTCCTTCGACGAGGGCTGGGCTGCCGAAGAAAAAATTTTCGACGAGGGCTGGGCTGCCGGGGACCTCTCCTTCGACGAGGGCTGGGCTGCCGGGGACCTCTCCTTCGACGAGGGCTGGGCTGCCGGGGACCTCTCCTTCGACGAGGGCTGGGCTGCCGGGGACCTCTCCTTCGACGAGGGCTGGGCTGCCGGGGACCTCTCCTTCGACGAGGGCTGGGCTGCCGGGGACCTCTCCTTCGACGAGGGCTGGGCTGCCGAAGAAAAAATTTTCGACGAGGGCTGGGCTGCCGAAGAAAAAATTTTCGACGAGGGCTGGGCTGCCGGGGACCTCTCCTTCGACGAGGGCTGGGCTGCCGGGGACCTCTCCTTCGACGAGGGCTGGGCTGCCGGGGACCTCTCCTTCGACGAGGGCTGGGCTGCTGGGGACCTCTCCTTCGACGAGGGCTGGGCTGCCGAAGAAAAAATTTTCGACGAGGGCTGGGCTGCCGGGGACCTCTCCTTCGACGAGGGCTGGGCTGCCGGGGACCTCTCCTTCGACGAGGGCTGGGCTGCCGGGGACCTCTCCTTCGACGAGGGCTGGGCTGCCGGGGACCTCTCCTTCGACGAGGGCTGGGCTGCCGGGGACCTCTCCTTCGACGAGGGCTGGGCTGCCGGGGACCTCTCCTTCGACGAGGGCTGGGCTGCCGGGGACCTCTCCTTCGACGAGGGCTGGGCTGCCGGGGACCTCTCCTTCGACGAGGGCTGGGCTGCCGGGGACCTCTCCTTCGACGAGGGCTGGGCTGCCGGGGACCTCTCCTTCGACGAGGGCTGGGCTGCCGGGGACCTCTCCTTCGACGAGGGCTGGGCTGCCGGGGACCTCTCCTTCGACGAGGGCTGGGCTGCCGGGGACCTCTCCTTCGACGAGGGCTGGGCTGCCGGGGACCTCTCCTTCGACGAGGGCTGGGCTGCCGAAGAAAAAATTTTCGACGAGGGCTGGGCTGCCGAAGAAAAAATTTTCGACGAGGGCTGGGCTGCCGAAGAAAAAATTTTCGACGAGGGCTGGGCTGCCGGGGACCTCTCCTTCGACGAGGGCTGGGCTGCCGGGGACCTCTCCTTCGACGAGGGCTGGGCTGCCGGGGACCTCTCCTTCGACGAGGGCTGGGCTGCCGGGGACCTCTCCTTCGACGAGGGCTGGGCTGCCGGGGACCTCTCCTTCGACGAGGGCTGGGCTGCCGGGGACCTCTCCTTCGACGAGGGCTGGGCTGCCGGGGACCTCTCCTTCGACGAGGGCTGGGCTGCCGAAGAAAAAATTTTCGACGAGGGCTGGGCTGCCGGGGACCTCTCCTTCGACGAGGGCTGGGCTGCCGGGGACCTCTCCTTCGACGAGGGCTGGGCTGCCGGGGACCTCTCCTTCGACGAGGGCTGGGCTGCCGGGGACCTCTCCTTCGACGAGGGCTGGGCTGCCGGGGACCTCTCCTTCGACGAGGGCTGGGCTGCCGGGGACCTCTCCTTCGACGAGGGCTGGGCTGCCGAAGAAAAAATTTTCGACGAGGGCTGGGCTGCCGAAGAAAAAATTTTCGACGAGGGCTGGGCTGCCGGGGACCTCTCCTTCGACGAGGGCTGGGCTGCCGGGGACCTCTCCTTCGACGAGGGCTGGGCTGCCGGGGACCTCTCCTTCGACGAGGGCTGGGCTGCTGGGGACCTCTCCTTCGACGAGGGCTGGGCTGCCGAAGAAAAAATTTTCGACGAGGGCTGGGCTGCCGGGGACCTCTCCTTCGACGAGGGCTGGGCTGCCGGGGACCTCTCCTTCGACGAGGGCTGGGCTGCCGGGGACCTCTCCTTCGACGAGGGCTGGGCTGCCGGGGACCTCTCCTTCGACGAGGGCTGGGCTGCCGGGGACCTCTCCTTCGACGAGGGCTGGGCTGCCGGGGACCTCTCCTTCGACGAGGGCTGGGCTGCCGGGGACCTCTCCTTCGACGAGGGCTGGGCTGCCGGGGACCTCTCCTTCGACGAGGGCTGGGCTGCCGGGGACCTCTCCTTCGACGAGGGCTGGGCTGCCGGGGACCTCTCCTTCGACGAGGGCTGGGCTGCCGAAGAAAAAATTTTCGACGAGGGCTGGGCTGCCGGGGACCTCTCCTTCGACGAGGGCTGGGCTGCCGGGGACCTCTCCTTCGACGAGGGCTGGGCTGCCGGGGACCTCTCCTTCGACGAGGGCTGGGCTGCCGGGGACCTCTCCTTCGACGAGGGCTGGGCTGCCGAAGAAAAAATTTTCGACGAGGGCTGGGCTGCCGAAGAAAAAATTTTCGACGAGGGCTGGGCTGCCGGGGACCTCTCCTTCGACGAGGGCTGGGCTGCCGGGGACCTCTCCTTCGACGAGGGCTGGGCTGCCGGGGACCTCTCCTTCGACGAGGGCTGGGCTGCCGGGGACCTCTCCTTCGACGAGGGCTGGGCTGCCGGGGACCTCTCCTTCGACGAGGGCTGGGCTGCCGGGGACCTCTCCTTCGACGAGGGCTGGGCTGCCGGGGACCTCTCCTTCGACGAGGGCTGGGCTGCCGAAGAAAAAATTTTCGACGAGGGCTGGGCTGCCGGGGACCTCTCCTTCGACGAGGGCTGGGCTGCCGGGGACCTCTCCTTCGACGAGGGCTGGGCTGCCGGGGACCTCTCCTTCGACGAGGGCTGGGCTGCCGGGGACCTCTCCTTCGACGAGGGCTGGGCTGCCGGGGACCTCTCCTTCGACGAGGGCTGGGCTGCCGGGGACCTCTCCTTCGACGAGGGCTGGGCTGCCGGGGACCTCTCCTTCGACGAGGGCTGGGCTGCCGGGGACCTCTCCTTCGACGAGGGCTGGGCTGCCGAAGAAAAAATTTTCGACGAGGGCTGGGCTGCCGAAGAAAAAATTTTCGACGAGGGCTGGGCTGCCGGGGACCTCTCCTTCGACGAGGGCTGGGCTGCCGGGGACCTCTCCTTCGACGAGGGCTGGGCTGCCGAAGAAAAAATTTTCGACGAGGGCTGGGCTGCCGGGGACCTCTCCTTCGACGAGGGCTGGGCTGCCGGGGACCTCTCCTTCGACGAGGGCTGGGCTGCCGGGGACCTCTCCTTCGACGAGGGCTGGGCTGCCGGGGACCTCTCCTTCGACGAGGGCTGGGCTGCCGGGGACCTCTCCTTCGACGAGGGCTGGGCTGCCGGGGACCTCTCCTTCGACGAGGGCTGGGCTGCCGGGGACCTCTCCTTCGACGAGGGCTGGGCTGCCGGGGACCTCTCCTTCGACGAGGGCTGGGCTGCCGGGGACCTCTCCTTCGACGAGGGCTGGGCTGCCGGGGACCTCTCCTTCGACGAGGGCTGGGCTGCCGAAGAAAAAATTTTCGACGAGGGCTGGGCTGCCGGGGACCTCTCCTTCGACGAGGGCTGGGCTGCCGAAGAAAAAATTTTCGACGAGGGCTGGGCTGCCGGGGACCTCTCCTTCGACGAGGGCTGGGCTGCCGAAGAAAAAATTTTCGACGAGGGCTGGGCTGCCGGGGACCTCTCCTTCGACGAGGGCTGGGCTGCCGAAGAAAAAATTTTCGACGAGGGCTGGGCTGCCGGGGACCTCTCCTTCGACGAGGGCTGGGCTGCCGGGGACCTCTCCTTCGACGAGGGCTGGGCTGCCGGGGACCTCTCCTTCGACGAGGGCTGGGCTGCCGGGGACCTCTCCTTCGACGAGGGCTGGGCTGCCGGGGACCTCTCCTTCGACGAGGGCTGGGCTGCCGGGGACCTCTCCTTCGACGAGGGCTGGGCTGCCGAAGAAAAAATTTTCGACGAGGGCTGGGCTGCCGGGGACCTCTCCTTCGACGAGGGCTGGGCTGCCGGGGACCTCTCCTTCGACGAGGGCTGGGCTGCCGGGGACCTCTCCTTCGACGAGGGCTGGGCTGCCGGGGACCTCTCCTTCGACGAGGGCTGGGCTGCCGGGGACCTCTCCTTCGACGAGGGCTGGGCTGCCGGGGACCTCTCCTTCGACGAGGGCTGGGCTGCCGGGGACCTCTCCTTCGACGAGGGCTGGGCTGCCGAAGAAAAAATTTTCGACGAGGGCTGGGCTGCCGAAGAAAAAATTTTCGACGAGGGCTGGGCTGCCGGGGACCTCTCCTTCGACGAGGGCTGGGCTGCCGGGGACCTCTCCTTCGACGAGGGCTGGGCTGCCGAAGAAAAAATTTTCGACGAGGGCTGGGCTGCCGAAGAAAAAATTTTCGACGAGGGCTGGGCTGCCGAAGAAAAAATTTTCGACGAGGGCTGGGCTGCCGAAGAAAAAATTTTCGACGAGGGCTGGGCTGCCGAAGAAAAAATTTTCGACGAGGGCTGGGCTGCCGGGGACCTCTCCTTCGACGAGGGCTGGGCTGCCGGGGACCTCTCCTTCGACGAGGGCTGGGCTGCCGGGGACCTCTCCTTCGACGAGGGCTGGGCTGCCGGGGACCTCTCCTTCGACGAGGGCTGGGCTGCCGGGGACCTCTCCTTCGACGAGGGCTGGGCTGCCGGGGACCTCTCCTTCGACGAGGGCTGGGCTGCCGGGGACCTCTCCTTCGACGAGGGCTGGGCTGCCGGGGACCTCTCCTTCGACGAGGGCTGGGCTGCCGAAGAAAAAATTTTCGACGAGGGCTGGGCTGCCGGGGACCTCTCCTTCGACGAGGGCTGGGCTGCCGGGGACCTCTCCTTCGACGAGGGCTGGGCTGCCGGGGACCTCTCCTTCGACGAGGGCTGGGCTGCCGAAGAAAAATTTTCGACGAGGGCTGGGCTGCCGGGGACCTCTCCTTCGACGAGGGCTGGGCTGCCGGGGACCTCTCCTTCGACGAGGGCTGGGCTGCCGGGGACCTCTCCTTCGACGAGGGCTGGGCTGCCGGGGACCTCTCCTTCGACGAGGGCTGGGCTGCCGGGGACCTCTCCTTCGACGAGGGCTGGGCTGCCGGGGACCTCTCCTTCGACGAGGGCTGGGCTGCCGGGGACCTCTCCTTCGACGAGGGCTGGGCTGCCGGGGACCTCTCCTTCGACGAGGGCTGGGCTGCCGGGGACCTCTCTCCCTTCGACGAGGGCTGGGCTGCCGAAGAAAAAATTTTCGACGAGGGCTGGGCTGCCGGGGACCTCTCCCTTCGACGAGGGCTGGGCTGCCGGGGACCTCTCCTTCGACGAGGGCTGGGCTGCCGGGGACCTCTCCTTCGACGAGGGCTGGGCTGCCGGGGACCTCTCCTTCGACGAGGGCTGGGCTGCCGGGGACCTCTCCTTCGACGAGGGCTGGGCTGCCGGGGACCTCTCCTTCGACGAGGGCTGGGCTGCCGGGGACCTCTCCTTCGACGAGGGCTGGGCTGCCGAAGAAAAAATTTTCGACGAGGGCTGGGCTGCCGAAGAAAAAATTTTCGACGAGGGCTGGGCTGCCGAAGAAAAAATTTTCGACGAGGGCTGGGCTGCCGGGGACCTCTCCTTCGACGAGGGCTGGGCTGCCGGGGACCTCTCCTTCGACGAGGGCTGGGCTGCCGGGGACCTCTCCTTCGACGAGGGCTGGGCTGCCGGGGACCTCTCCTTCGACGAGGGCTGGGCTTGCCGGGGACCTCTCCTTCGACGAGGGCTGGGCTGCCGGGGACCTCTCCTTCGACGAGGGCTGGGCTGCCGAAGAAAAAATTTTCGACGAGGGCTGGGCTGCCGGGGACCTCTCCTTCGACGAGGGCTGGGGCTGCCGGGGACCTCTCCTTCGACGAGGGCTGGGCTGCCGGGGACCTCTCCTTCGACGAGGGCTGGGCTGCCGGGGACCTCTCCTTCGACGAGGGCTGGGCTGCCGGGGACCTCTCCTTCGACGAGGGCTGGGCTGCCGGGGACCTCTCCTTCGACGAGGGCTGGGCTGCCGAAGAAAAAATTTTCGACGAGGGCTGGGCTGCCGAAGAAAAAATTTTCGACGAGGGCTGGCTGCCGGGGACCTCTCCTTCGACGAGGGCTGGGCTGCCGGGGACCTCTCCTTCGACGAGGGCTGGGCTGCCGGGGACCTCTCCTTCGACGAGGGCTGGGCTGCTGGGGACCTCTCCTTCGACGAGGGCTGGGCTGCCGAAGAAAAAATTTTCGACGAGGGCTGGGCTGCCGGGGACCTCTCCTTCGACGAGGGCTGGGCTGCCGGGGACCTCTCCTTCGACGAGGGCTGGGCTGCCGGGGACCTCTCCTTCGACGAGGGCTGGGCTGCCGGGGGACCTCTCCTTCGACGAGGGCTGGGCTGCCGGGGACCTCTCCTTCGACGAGGGCTGGGCTGCCGGGGACCTCTCCTTCGACGAGGGCTGGGCTGCCGGGGACCTCTCCTTCGACGAGGGCTGGGCTGCCGGGGACCTCTCCTTCGACGAGGGCTGGGCTGCCGAAGAAAAAATTTTCGACGAGGGCTGGGCTGCCGGGGACCTCTCCTTCGACGAGGGCTGGGCTGCCGGGGACCTCTCCTTCGACGAGGGCTGGGCTGCCGGGGACCTCTCCTTCGACGAGGGCTGGGCTGCCGGGGACCTCTCCTTCGACGAGGGCTGGGCTGCCGAAGAAAAAATTTTCGACGAGGGCTGGGCTGCCGAAGAAAAAAATTTTCGACGAGGGCTGGGCTGCCGGGGACCTCTCCTTCGACGAGGGCTGGGCTGCCGGGGACCTCTCCTTCGACGAGGGCTGGGCTGCCGGGGACCTCTCCTTCGACGAGGGCTGGGCTGCCGGGGACCTCTCCTTCGACGAGGGCTGGGCTGCCGGGGACCTCTCCTTCGACGAGGGCTGGGCTGCCGGGGACCTCTCCTTCGACGAGGGCTGGGCTGCCGGGGACCTCTCCTTCGACGAGGGCTGGGCTGCCGAAGAAAAAATTTTCGACGAGGGCTGGGCTGCCGGGGACCTCTCCTTCGACGAGGGCTGGGCTGCCGGGGACCTCTCCTTCGACGAGGGCTGGGCTGCCGGGGGACCTCTCCTTCGACGAGGGCTGGGCTGCCGGGGACCTCTCCTTCGACGAGGGCTGGGCTGCCGGGGACCTCTCCTTCGACGAGGGCTGGGCTGCCGGGGACCTCTCCTTCGACGAGGGCTGGGCTGCCGGGGACCTCTCCTTCGACGAGGGCTGGGCTGCCGGGGACCTCTCCTTCGACGAGGGCTGGGCTGCCGGGGACCTCTCCTTCGACGAGGGCTGGGCTGCCGAAGAAAAAATTTTCGACGAGGGCTGGGCTGCCGAAGAAAAAATTTTCGACGAGGGCTGGGCTGCCGGGGACCTCTCCTTCGACGAGGGCTGGGCTGCCGGGGACCTCTCCTTCGACGAGGGCTGGGCTGCCGAAGAAAAAATTTTCGACGAGGGCTGGGCTGCCGGGGACCTCTCCTTCGACGAGGGCTGGGCTGCCGGGGACCTCTCCTTCGACGAGGGCTGGGCTGCCGGGGACCTCTCCTTCGACGAGGGCTGGGCTGCCGGGGACCTCTCCTTCGACGAGGGCTGGGCTGCCGGGGACCTCTCCTTCGACGAGGGCTGGGCTGCCGGGGACCTCTCCTTCGACGAGGGCTGGGCTGCCGGGGACCTCTCCTTCGACGAGGGCTGGGCTGCCGGGGACCTCTCCTTCGACGAGGGCTGGGCTGCCGGGGACCTCTCCTTCGACGAGGGCTGGGCTGCCGGGGACCTCTCCTTCGACGAGGGCTGGGCTGCCGAAGAAAAAATTTTCGACGAGGGCTGGGCTGCCGGGGACCTCTCCTTCGACGAGGGCTGGGCTGCCGAAGAAAAAATTTTCGACGAGGGCTGGGCTGCCGGGGACCTCTCCTTCGACGAGGGCTGGGCTGCCGAAGAAAAAATTTTCGACGAGGGCTGGGCTGCCGGGGACCTCTCCTTCGACGAGGGCTGGGCTGCCGAAGAAAAAATTTTCGACGAGGGCTGGGCTGCCGGGGACCTCTCCTTCGACGAGGGCTGGGCTGCCGGGGACCTCTCCTTCGACGAGGGCTGGGCTGCCGGGGACCTCTCCTTCGACGAGGGCTGGGCTGCCGGGGACCTCTCCTTCGACGAGGGCTGGGCTGCCGGGGACCTCTCCTTCGACGAGGGCTGGGCTGCCGGGGACCTCTCCTTCGACGAGGGCTGGGCTGCCGAAGAAAAAATTTTCGACGAGGGCTGGGCTGCCGGGGACCTCTCCTTCGACGAGGGCTGGGCTGCCGGGGACCTCTCCTTCGACGAGGGCTGGGCTGCCGGGGACCTCTCCTTCGACGAGGGCTGGGCTGCCGGGGACCTCTCCTTCGACGAGGGCTGGGCTGCCGGGGACCTCTCCTTCGACGAGGGCTGGGCTGCCGGGGACCTCTCCTTCGACGAGGGCTGGGCTGCCGAAGAAAAAATTTTCGACGAGGGCTGGGCTGCCGAAGAAAAAATTTTCGACGAGGGCTGGGCTGCCGGGGACCTCTCCTTCGACGAGGGCTGGGCTGCCGGGGACCTCTCCTTCGACGAGGGCTGGGCTGCCGAAGAAAAAATTTTCGACGAGGGCTGGGCTGCCGAAGAAAAAATTTTCGACGAGGGCTGGGCTGCCGAAGAAAAAATTTTCGACGAGGGCTGGGCTGCCGGGGACCTCTCCTTCGACGAGGGCTGGGCTGCCGAAGAAAAAATTTTCGACGAGGGCTGGGCTGCCGGGGACCTCTCCTTCGACGAGGGCTGGGCTGCCGGGGACCTCTCCTTCGACGAGGGCTGGGCTGCCGGGGACCTCTCCTTCGACGAGGGCTGGGCTGCCGGGGACCTCTCCTTCGACGAGGGCTGGGCTGCCGGGGACCTCTCCTTCGACGAGGGCTGGGCTGCCGGGGACCTCTCCTTCGACGAGGGCTGGGCTGCCGGGGACCTCTCCTTCGACGAGGGCTGGGCTGCCGGGGACCTCTCCTTCGACGAGGGCTGGGCTGCCGGGGACCTCTCCTTCGACGAGGGCTGGGCTGCCGGGGACCTCTCCTTCGACGAGGGCTGGGCTGCCGGGGACCTCTCCTTCGACGAGGGCTGGGCTGCCGAAGAAAAAATTTTCGACGAGGGCTGGGCTGCCGAAGAAAAAATTTTCGACGAGGGCTGGGCTGCCGAAGAAAAAATTTTCGACGAGGGCTGGGCTGCCGAAGAAAAAATTTTCGACGAGGGCTGGGCTGCCGGGGACCTCTCCTTCGACGAGGGCTGGGCTGCCGGGGACCTCTCCTTCGACGAGGGCTGGGCTGCCGAAGAAAAAATTTTCGACGAGGGCTGGGCTGCCGGGGACCTCTCCTTCGACGAGGGCTGGGCTGCCGAAGAAAAAATTTTCGACGAGGGCTGGGCTGCCGAAGAAAAAATTTTCGACGAGGGCTGGGCTGCCGAAGAAAAAATTTTCGACGAGGGCTGGGCTGCCGGGGACCTCTCCTTCGACGAGGGCTGGGCTGCCGGGGACCTCTCCTTCGACGAGGGCTGGGCTGCCGAAGAAAAAATTTTCGACGAGGGCTGGGCTGCCGGGGACCTCTCCTTCGACGAGGGCTGGGCTGCCGAAGAAAAAATTTTCGACGAGGGCTGGGCTGCCGGGGACCTCTCCTTCGACGAGGGCTGGGCTGCCGAAGAAAAAATTTTCGACGAGGGCTGGGCTGCCGGGGACCTCTCCTTCGACGAGGGCTGGGCTGCCGGGGACCTCTCCTTCGACGAGGGCTGGGCTGCCGGGGACCTCTCCTTCGACGAGGGCTGGGCTGCCGGGGACCTCTCCTTCGACGAGGGCTGGGCTGCCGGGGACCTCTCCTTCGACGAGGGCTGGGCTGCCGGGGACCTCTCCTTCGACGAGGGCTGGGCTGCCGAAGAAAAAATTTTCGACGAGGGCTGGGCTGCCGAAGAAAAAATTTTCGACGAGGGCTGGGCTGCCGAAGAAAAAATTTTCGACGAGGGCTGGGCTGCCGGGGACCTCTCCTTCGACGAGGGCTGGGCTGCCGGGGACCTCTCCTTCGACGAGGGCTGGGCTGCCGGGGACCTCTCCTTCGACGAGGGCTGGGCTGCCGAAGAAAAAATTTTCGACGAGGGCTGGGCTGCCGGGGACCTCTCCTTCGACGAGGGCTGGGCTGCCGAAGAAAAAATTTTCGACGAGGGCTGGGCTGCCGGGGACCTCTCCTTCGACGAGGGCTGGGCTGCCGGGGACCTCTCCTTCGACGAGGGCTGGGCTGCCGAAGAAAAAATTTTCGACGAGGGCTGGGCTGCCGAAGAAAAAATTTTCGACGAGGGCTGGGCTGCCGAAGAAAAAATTTTCGACGAGGGCTGGGCTGCCGAAGAAAAAATTTTCGACGAGGGCTGGGCTGCCGAAGAAAAAATTTTCGACGAGGGCTGGGCTGCCGGGGACCTCTCCTTCGACGAGGGCTGGGCTGCCGGGGACCTCTCCTTCGACGAGGGCTGGGCTGCCGGGGACCTCTCCTTCGACGAGGGCTGGGCTGCCGGGGACCTCTCCTTCGACGAGGGCTGGGCTGCCGGGGACCTCTCCTTCGACGAGGGCTGGGCTGCCGGGGACCTCTCCTTCGACGAGGGCTGGGCTGCCGGGGACCTCTCCTTCGACGAGGGCTGGGCTGCCGGGGACCTCTCCTTCGACGAGGGCTGGGCTGCCGAAGAAAAAATTTTCGACGAGGGCTGGGCTGCCGAAGAAAAAATTTTCGACGAGGGCTGGGCTGCCGAAGAAAAAATTTTCGACGAGGGCTGGGCTGCCGAAGAAAAAATTTTCGACGAGGGCTGGGCTGCCGGGGACCTCTCCTTCGACGAGGGCTGGGCTGCCGGGGACCTCTCCTTCGACGAGGGCTGGGCTGCCGGGGACCTCTCCTTCGACGAGGGCTGGGCTGCCGGGGACCTCTCCTTCGACGAGGGCTGGGCTGCCGGGGACCTCTCCTTCGACGAGGGCTGGGCTGCCGGGGACCTCTCCTTCGACGAGGGCTGGGCTGCCGGGGACCTCTCCTTCGACGAGGGCTGGGCTGCCGGGGACCTCTCCTTCGACGAGGGCTGGGCTGCCGGGGACCTCTCCTTCGACGAGGGCTGGGCTGCCGGGGACCTCTCCTTCGACGAGGGCTGGGCTGCCGAAGAAAAAATTTTCGACGAGGGCTGGGCTGCCGAAGAAAAAATTTTCGACGAGGGCTGGGCTGCCGGGGACCTCTCCTTCGACGAGGGCTGGGCTGCCGGGGACCTCTCCTTCGACGAGGGCTGGGCTGCCGAAGACCTCTCCTTCGACGAGGGCTGGGCTGCCGGGGACCTCTCCTTCGACGAGGGCTGGGCTGCCGGGGACCTCTCCTTCGACGAGGGCTGGGCTGCCGGGGACCTCTCCTTCGACGAGGGCTGGGCTGCCGGGGACCTCTCCTTCGACGAGGGCTGGGCTGCCGAAGAAAAAATTTTCGACGAGGGCTGGGCTGCCGAAGAAAAAATTTTCGACGAGGGCTGGGCTGCCGGGGACCTCTCCTTCGACGAGGGCTGGGCTGCCGGGGACCTCTCCTTCGACGAGGGCTGGGCTGCCGGGGACCTCTCCTTCGACGAGGGCTGGGCTGCCGGGGACCTCTCCTTCGACGAGGGCTGGGCTGCCGGGGACCTCTCCTTCGACGAGGGCTGGGCTGCCGGGGACCTCTCCTTCGACGAGGGCTGGGCTGCCGGGGACCTCTCCTTCGACGAGGGCTGGGCTGCCGGGGACCTCTCCTTCGACGAGGGCTGGGCTGCCGGGGACCTCTCCTTCGACGAGGGCTGGGCTGCCGAAGAAAAAATTTTCGACGAGGGCTGGGCTGCCGAAGAAAAAATTTTCGACGAGGGCTGGGCTGCCGAAGAAAAAATTTTCGACGAGGGCTGGGCTGCCGGGGACCTCTCCTTCGACGAGGGCTGGGCTGCCGGGGACCTCTCCTTCGACGAGGGCTGGGCTGCCGGGGACCTCTCCTTCGACGAGGGCTGGGCTGCCGGGGACCTCTCCTTCGACGAGGGCTGGGCTGCCGGGGACCTCTCCTTCGACGAGGGCTGGGCTGCCGGGGACCTCTCCTTCGACGAGGGCTGGGCTGCCGGGGACCTCTCCTTCGACGAGGGCTGGGCTGCCGAAGAAAAAATTTTCGACGAGGGCTGGGCTGCCGGGGACCTCTCCTTCGACGAGGGCTGGGCTGCCGAAGAAAAAATTTTCGACGAGGGCTGGGCTGCCGAAGAAAAAATTTTCGACGAGGGCTGGGCTGCCGAAGAAAAAATTTTCGACGAGGGCTGGGCTGCCGAAGAAAAAATTTTCGACGAGGGCTGGGCTGCCGAAGAAAAAATTTTCGACGAGGGCTGGGCTGCCGAAGAAAAAATTTTCGACGAGGGCTGGGCTGCCGAAGAAAAAATTTTCGACGAGGGCTGGGCTGCCGAAGAAAAAATTTTCGACGAGGGCTGGGCTGCCGGGGACCTCTCCTTCGACGAGGGCTGGGCTGCCGGGGACCTCTCCTTCGACGAGGGCTGGGCTGCCGGGGACCTCTCCTTCGACGAGGGCTGGGCTGCCGGGGACCTCTCCTTCGACGAGGGCTGGGCTGCCGGGGACCTCTCCTTCGACGAGGGCTGGGCTGCCGGGGACCTCTCCTTCGACGAGGGCTGGGCTGCCGGGGACCTCTCCTTCGACGAGGGCTGGGCTGCCGGGGACCTCTCCTTCGACGAGGGCTGGGCTGCCGGGGACCTCTCCTTCGACGAGGGCTGGGCTGCCGAAGAAAAAATTTTCGACGAGGGCTGGGCTGCCGAAGAAAAAATTTTCGACGAGGGCTGGGCTGCCGAAGAAAAAATTTTCGACGAGGGCTGGGCTGCCGAAGAAAAAATTTTCGACGAGGGCTGGGCTGCCGGGGACCTCTCCTTCGACGAGGGCTGGGCTGCCGGGGACCTCTCCTTCGACGAGGGCTGGGCTGCCGGGGACCTCTCCTTCGACGAGGGCTGGGCTGCCGGGGACCTCTCCTTCGACGAGGGCTGGGCTGCCGGGGACCTCTCCTTCGACGAGGGCTGGGCTGCCGGGGACCTCTCCTTCGACGAGGGCTGGGCTGCCGGGGACCTCTCCTTCGACGAGGGCTGGGCTGCCGGGGACCTCTCCTTCGACGAGGGCTGGGCTGCCGGGGACCTCTCCTTCGACGAGGGCTGGGCTGCCGGGGACCTCTCCTTCGACGAGGGCTGGGCTGCCGAAGAAAAAATTTTCGACGAGGGCTGGGCTGCCGAAGAAAAAATTTTCGACGAGGGCTGGGCTGCCGGGGACCTCTCCTTCGACGAGGGCTGGGCTGCCGGGGACCTCTCCTTCGACGAGGGCTGGGCTGCCGGGGACCTCTCCTTCGACGAGGGCTGGGCTGCCGAAGAAAAAATTTTCGACGAGGGCTGGGCTGCCGGGGACCTCTCCTTCGACGAGGGCTGGGCTGCCGGGGACCTCTCCTTCGACGAGGGCTGGGCTGCCGGGGACCTCTCCTTCGACGAGGGCTGGGCTGCCGGGGACCTCTCCTTCGACGAGGGCTGGGCTGCCGGGGACCTCTCCTTCGACGAGGGCTGGGCTGCCGAAGAAAAAATTTTCGACGAGGGCTGGGCTGCCGAAGAAAAAATTTTCGACGAGGGCTGGGCTGCCGGGGACCTCTCCTTCGACGAGGGCTGGGCTGCCGGGGACCTCTCCTTCGACGAGGGCTGGGCTGCCGGGGACCTCTCCTTCGACGAGGGCTGGGCTGCCGAAGAAAAAATTTTCGACGAGGGCTGGGCTGCCGAAGAAAAAATTTTCGACGAGGGCTGGGCTGCCGGGGACCTCTCCTTCGACGAGGGCTGGGCTGCAGGGGACCTCTCCTTCGACGAGGGCTGGGCTGCCGGGGACCTCTCCTTCGACGAGGGCTGGGCTGCCGAAGAAAAAATTTTCGACGAGGGCTGGGCTGCCCCGGACCTCTCCTTCGACGCGGGCTGGGCTGCCGGGGACCTCTCCTTCGACGCGGGCTGGGCTGCCGGGGACCTCTCCTTCGACGCGGGCTGGGCTGCCGGGGACCTCTCCTTCGACGCGGGCTGGGCTGCCGGGGACCTCTCCTTCGACGCGGGCTGGGCTGCCGGGGACCTCTCCTTCGACGCGGGCTGGGCTGCCGGGGACCTCTCCTTCGACGCGGGCTGGGCTGCCGAAGAAAAAATTTTCGACGCGGGCTGGGCTGCCGGGGACCTCTCCTTCGACGCGGGCTGGGCTGCCGGGGACCTCTCCTTCGACGCGGGCTGGGCTGCCGGGGACCTCTCCTTCGACGCGGGCTGGGCTGCCGGGGACCTCTCCTTCGACGCGGGCTGGGCTGCCGGGGACCTCTCCTTCGACGAGGGCTGGGCTGCCGGGGACCTCTCCTTCGACGAGGGCTGGGCTGCCGAAGAAAAAATTTTCGACGAGGGCTGGGCTGCCGAAGAAAAAATTTTCGACGAGGGCTGGGCTGCCGAAGAAAAAATTTTCGACGAGGGCTGGGCTGCCGAAGAAAAAATTTTCGACGAGGGCTGGGCTGCCGGGGACCTCTCCTTCGACGAGGGCTGGGCTGCCGGGGACCTCTCCTTCGACGAGGGCTGGGCTGCCGGGGACCTCTCCTTCGACGAGGGCTGGGCTGCCGGGGACCTCTCCTTCGACGAGGGCTGGGCTGCCGGGGACCTCTCCTTCGACGAGGGCTGGGCTGCCGGGGACCTCTCCTTCGACGAGGGCTGGGCTGCCGGGGACCTCTCCTTCGACGAGGGCTGGGCTGCCGAAGAAAAAATTTTCGACGAGGGCTGGGCTGCCGAAGAAAAAATTTTCGACGAGGGCTGGGCTGCCGAAGAAAAAATTTTCGACGAGGGCTGGGCTGCCGGGGACCTCTCCTTCGACGAGGGCTGGGCTGCCGGGGACCTCTCCTTCGACGAGGGCTGGGCTGCCGGGGACCTCTCCTTCGACGAGGGCTGGGCTGCCGGGGACCTCTCCTTCGACGAGGGCTGGGCTGCCGGGGACCTCTCCTTCGACGAGGGCTGGGCTGCCGGGGACCTCTCCTTCGACGAGGGCTGGGCTGCCGGGGACCTCTCCTTCGACGAGGGCTGGGCTGCCGAAGAAAAAATTTTCGACGAGGGCTGGGCTGCCGAAGAAAAAATTTTCGACGAGGGCTGGGCTGCCGAAGAAAAAATTTTCGACGAGGGCTGGGCTGCCGAAGAAAAAATTTTCGACGAGGGCTGGGCTGCCGAAGAAAAAATTTTCGACGAGGGCTGGGCTGCCGAAGAAAAAATTTTCGACGAGGGCTGGGCTGCCGGGGACCTCTCCTTCGACGAGGGCTGGGCTGCCGGGGACCTCTCCTTCGACGAGGGCTGGGCTGCCGGGGACCTCTCCTTCGACGAGGGCTGGGCTGCCGGGGACCTCTCCTTCGACGAGGGCTGGGCTGCCGAAGAAAAAATTTTCGACGAGGGCTGGGCTGCCGAAGAAAAAATTTTCGACGAGGGCTGGGCTGCCGAAGAAAAAATTTTCGACGAGGGCTGGGCTGCCGAAGAAAAAATTTTCGACGAGGGCTGGGCTGCCGAAGAAAAAATTTTCGACGAGGGCTGGGCTGCCGAAGAAAAAATTTTCGACGAGGGCTGGGCTGCCGAAGAAAAAATTTTCGACGAGGGCTGGGCTGCCGAAGAAAAAATTTTCGACGAGGGCTGGGCTGCCGGGGACCTCTCCTTCGACGAGGGCTGGGCTGCCGGGGACCTCTCCTTCGACGAGGGCTGGGCTGCCGGGGACCTCTCCTTCGACGAGGGCTGGGCTGCCGGGGACCTCTCCTTCGACGAGGGCTGGGCTGCCGGGGACCTCTCCTTCGACGAGGGCTGGGCTGCCGGGGACCTCTCCTTCGACGAGGGCTGGGCTGCCGGGGACCTCTCCTTCGACGAGGGCTGGGCTGCCGGGGACCTCTCCTTCGACGAGGGCTGGGCTGCCGGGGACCTCTCCTTCGACGAGGGCTGGGCTGCCGGGGACCTCTCCTTCGACGAGGGCTGGGCTGCCGGGGACCTCTCCTTCGACGAGGGCTGGGCTGCCGGGGACCTCTCCTTCGACGAGGGCTGGGCTGCCGGGGACCTCTCCTTCGACGAGGGCTGGGCTGCCGGGGACCTCTCCTTCGACGAGGGCTGGGCTGCCGGGGACCTCTCCTTCGACGAGGGCTGGGCTGCCGGGGACCTCTCCTTCGACGAGGGCTGGGCTGCCGGGGACCTCTCCTTCGACGAGGGCTGGGCTGCCGAAGAAAAAATTTTCGACGAGGGCTGGGCTGCCGAAGAAAAAATTTTCGACGAGGGCTGGGCTGCCGGGGACCTCTCCTTCGACGAGGGCTGGGCTGCCGGGGACCTCTCCTTCGACGAGGGCTGGGCTGCCGGGGACCTCTCCTTCGACGAGGGCTGGGCTGCCGGGGACCTCTCCTTCGACGAGGGCTGGGCTGCCGGGGACCTCTCCTTCGACGAGGGCTGGGCTGCCGGGGACCTCTCCTTCGACGAGGGCTGGGCTGCCGAAGAAAAAATTTTCGACGAGGGCTGGGCTGCCGAAGAAAAAATTTTCGACGAGGGCTGGGCTGCCGAAGAAAAAATTTTCGACGAGGGCTGGGCTGCCGAAGAAAAAATTTTCGACGAGGGCTGGGCTGCCGAAGAAAAAATTTTCGACGAGGGCTGGGCTGCCGGGGACCTCTCCTTCGACGAGGGCTGGGCTGCCGGGGACCTCTCCTTCGACGAGGGCTGGGCTGCCGGGGACCTCTCCTTCGACGAGGGCTGGGCTGCCGGGGACCTCTCCTTCGACGAGGGCTGGGCTGCCGGGGACCTCTCCTTCGACGAGGGCTGGGCTGCCGGGGACCTCTCCTTCGACGAGGGCTGGGCTGCCGGGGACCTCTCCTTCGACGAGGGCTGGGCTGCCGGGGACCTCTCCTTCGACGAGGGCTGGGCTGCCGGGGACCACTCCTTCGACGAGGGCTGGGCTGCCGGGGACCTCTCCTTCGACGAGGGCTGGGCTGCCGAAGAAAAAATTTTCGACGAGGGCTGGGCTGCCGGGGACCTCTCCTTCGACGAGGGCTGGGCTGCCGGGGACCTCTCCTTCGACGAGGGCTGGGCTGCCGGGGACCTCTCCTTCGACGAGGGCTGGGCTGCCGGGGACCTCTCCTTCGACGAGGGCTGGGCTGCCGGGGACCTCTCCTTCGACGAGGGCTGGGCTGCCGAAGAAAAAATTTTCGACGAGGGCTGGGCTGCCGGGGACCTCTCCTTCGACGAGGGCTGGGCTGCCGGGGACCTCTCCTTCGACGAGGGCTGGGCTGCCGGGGACCTCTCCTTCGACGAGGGCTGGGCTGCCGGGGACCTCTCCTTCGACGAGGGCTGGGCTGCCGGGGACCTCTCCTTCGACGAGGGCTGGGCTGCCGAAGAAAAAATTTTCGACGAGGGCTGGGCTGCCGGGGACCTCTCCTTCGACGAGGGCTGGGCTGCCGGGGACCTCTCCTTCGACGAGGGCTGGGCTGCCGGGGACCTCTCCTTCGACGAGGGCTGGGCTGCCGAAGAAAAAATTTTCGACGAGGGCTGGGCTGCCGAAGAAAAAATTTTCGACGAGGGCTGGGCTGCCGGGGACCTCTCCTTCGACGAGGGCTGGGCTGCCGGGGACCTCTCCTTCGACGAGGGCTGGGCTGCCGGGGACCTCTCCTTCGACGAGGGCTGGGCTGCCGGGGACCTCTCCTTCGACGAGGGCTGGGCTGCCGGGGACCTCTCCTTCGACGAGGGCTGGGCTGCCGGGGACCTCTCCTTCGACGAGGGCTGGGCTGCCGGGGACCTCTCCTTCGACGAGGGCTGGGCTGCCGGGGACCTCTCCTTCGACGAGGGCTGGGCTGCCGGGGACCTCTCCTTCGACGAGGGCTGGGCTGCCGAAGAAAAAATTTTCGACGAGGGCTGGGCTGCCGAAGAAAAAATTTTCGACGAGGGCTGGGCTGCCGGGGACCTCTCCTTCGACGAGGGCTGGGCTGCCGGGGACCTCTCCTTCGACGAGGGCTGGGCTGCCGGGGACCTCTCCTTCGACGAGGGCTGGGCTGCCGAAGAAAAAATTTTCGACGAGGGCTGGGCTGCCGGGGACCTCTCCTTCGACGAGGGCTGGGCTGCCGAAGAAAAAATTTTCGACGAGGGCTGGGCTGCCGGGGACCTCTCCTTCGACGAGGGCTGGGCTGCCGGGGACCTCTCCTTCGACGAGGGCTGGGCTGCCGGGGACCTCTCCTTCGACGAGGGCTGGGCTGCCGGGGACCTCTCCTTCGACGAGGGCTGGGCTGCCGGGGACCTCTCCTTCGACGAGGGCTGGGCTGCCGGGGACCTCTCCTTCGACGAGGGCTGGGCTGCCGGGGACCTCTCCTTCGACGAGGGCTGGGCTGCCGAAGAAAAAATTTTCGACGAGGGCTGGGCTGCCGGGGACCTCTCCTTCGCCGAGGGCTGGGCTGCCGAAGAAAAAATTTTCGACGAGGGCTGGGCTGCCGGGGACCTCTCCTTCGACGAGGGCTGGGCTGCCGGGGACCTCTCCTTCGCCGAGGGCTGGGCTGCCGAAGAAAAAATTTTCGACGAGGGCTGGGCTGCCGGGGACCTCTCCTTCGACGAGGGCTGGGCTGCCGGGGACCTCTCCTTCGACGAGGGCTGGGCTGCCGAAGAAAAAATTTTCGACGAGGGCTGGGCTGCCGGGGACCTCTCCTTCGACGAGGGCTGGGCTGCCGGGGACCTCTCCTTCGACGAGGGCTGGGCTGCCGGGGACCTCTCCTTCGACGAGGGCTGGGCTGCCGGGGACCTCTCCTTCGACGAGGGCTGGGCTGCCGAAGAAAAAATTTTCGACGAGGGCTGGGCTGCCGGGGACCTCTCCTTCGACGCGGGCTGGGCTGCCGGGGACCTCTCCTTCGACGCGGGCTGGGCTGCCGGGGACCTCTCCTTCGACGCGGGCTGGGCTGCCGGGGACCTCTCCTTCGACGCGGGCTGGGCTGCCGGGGACCTCTCCTTCGACGCGGGCTGGGCTGCCGGGGACCTCTCCTTCGACGCGGGCTGGGCTGCCGGGGACCTCTCCTTCGACGCGGGCTGGGCTGCCGGGGACCTCTCCTTCGACGCGGGCTGGGCTGCCGGGGACCTCTCCTTCGACGCGGGCTGGGCTGCCGGGGACCTCTCCTTCGACGCGGGCTGGGCTGCCGGGGACCTCTCCTTCGACGAGGGCTGGGCTGCCGGGGACCTCTCCTTCGACGCGGGCTGGGCTGCCGAAGAAAAAATTTTCGACGAGGGCTGGGCTGCCGGGGACCTCTCCTTCGACGCGGGCTGGGCTGCCGGGGACCTCTCCTTCGACGCGGGCTGGGCTGCCGGGGACCTCTCCTTCGACGAGGGCTGGGCTGCCGGGGACCTCTCCTTCGACGAGGGCTGGGCTGCCGGGGACCTCTCCTTCGACGCGGGCTGGGCTGCCGGGGACCTCTCCTTCGACGCGGGCTGGGCTGCCGGGGACCTCTCCTTCGACGCGGCCTGGGCTGCCGGGGACCTCTCCTTCGACGCGGCCTGGGCTGCCGGGGACCTCTCCTTCGACGCGGGCTGGGCTGCCGAAGAAAAAATTTTCGACGAGGGCTGGGCTGCCGGGGACCTCTCCTTCGACGCGGGCTGGGCTGCCGGGGACCTCTCCTTCGACGCGGGCTGGGCTGCCGGGGACCTCTCCTTCGACGCGGGCTGGGCTGCCGGGGACCTCTCCTTCGACGAGGGCTGGGCTGCCGGGGACCTCTCCTTCGACGAGGGCTGGGCTGCCGAAGAAAAAATTTTCGACGCGGGCTGGGCTGCCGGGGACCTCTCCTTCGACGCGGGCTGGGCTGCCGGGGACCTCTCCTTCGACGCGGGCTGGGCTGCCGGGGACCTCTCCTTCGACGCGGGCTGGGCTGCCGGGGACCTCTCCTTCGACGCGGGCTGGGCTGCCGGGGACCTCTCCTTCGACGCGGGCTGGGCTGCCGAAGAAAAAATTTTCGACGAGGGCTGGGCTGCCGGGGACCTCTCCTTCGACGCGGGCTGGGCTGCCGGGGACCTCTCCTTCGACGCGGGCTGGGCTGCCGGGGACCTCTCCTTCGACGCGGGCTGGGCTGCCGGGGACCTCTCCTTCGACGCGGGCTGGGCTGCCGGGGACCTCTCCTTCGACGCGGGCTGGGCTGCCGGGGACCTCTCCTTCGACGCGGGCTGGGCTGCCGGGGACCTCTCCTTCGACGAGGGCTGGGCTGCCGGGGACCTCTCCTTCGACGAGGGCTGGGCTGCCGAAGAAAAAATTTTCGACGAGGGCTGGGCTGCCGGGGACCTCTCCTTCGACGAGGGCTGGGCTGCCGTGGACCTCTCCTTCGACGAGGGCTGGGCTGCCGGGGACCTCTCCTTCGACGAGGGCTGGGCTGCCGAAGAAAAAATTTTCGACGAGGGCTGGGCTGCCGAAGAAAAAATTTTCGACGAGGGCTGGGCTGCCGAAGAAAAAATTTTCGACGAGGGCTGGGCTGCCGAAGAAAAAATTTTCGACGAGGGCTGGGCTGCCGGGGACCTCTCCTTCGACGAGGGCTGGGCTGCCGGGGACCTCTCCTTCGACGAGGGCTGGGCTGCCGGGGACCTCTCCTTCGACGAGGGCTGGGCTGCCGAAGAAAAAATTTTCGACGAGGGCTGGGCTGCCGAAGAAAAAATTTTCGACGAGGGCTGGGCTGCCGAAGAAAAAATTTTCGACGAGGGCTGGGCTGCCGAAGAAAAAATTTTCGACGAGGGCTGGGCTGCCGAAGAAAAAATTTTCGACGAGGGCTGGGCTGCCGGGGACCTCTCCTTCGACGAGGGCTGGGCTGCCGGGGACCTCTCCTTCGACGAGGGCTGGGCTGCCGGGGACCTCTCCTTCGACGAGGGCTGGGCTGCCGGGGACCTCTCCTTCGACGAGGGCTGGGCTGCCGGGGACCTCTCCTTCGACGAGGGCTGGGCTGCCGGGGACCTCTCCTTCGACGAGGGCTGGGCTGCCGGGGACCTCTCCTTCGACGAGGGCTGGGCTGCCGGGGACCTCTCCTTCGACGAGGGCTGGGCTGCCGGGGACCTCTCCTTCGACGAGGGCTGGGCTGCCGGGGACCACTCCTTCGACGAGGGCTGGGCTGCCGGGGACCTCTCCTTCGACGAGGGCTGGGCTGCCGAAGAAAAAATTTTCGACGAGGGCTGGGCTGCCGAAGAAAAAATTTTCGACGAGGGCTGGGCTGCCGGGGACCTCTCCTTCGACGAGGGCTGGGCTGCCGGGGACCTCTCCTTCGACGAGGGCTGGGCTGCCGGGGACCTCTCCTTCGACGAGGGCTGGGCTGCCGGGGACCTCTCCTTCGACGAGGGCTGGGCTGCCGGGGACCTCTCCTTCGACGAGGGCTGGGCTGCCGAAGAAAAAATTTTCGACGAGGGCTGGGCTGCCGGGGACCTCTCCTTCGACGAGGGCTGGGCTGCCGGGGACCTCTCCTTCGACGAGGGCTGGGCTGCCGGGGACCTCTCCTTCGACGAGGGCTGGGCTGCCGGGGACCTCTCCTTCGACGAGGGCTGGGCTGCCGAAGAAAAAATTTTCGACGAGGGCTGGGCTGCCGGGGACCTCTCCTTCGACGAGGGCTGGGCTGCCGGGGACCTCTCCTTCGACGAGGGCTGGGCTGCCGGGGACCTCTCCTTCGACGAGGGCTGGGCTGCCGAAGAAAAAATTTTCGACGAGGGCTGGGCTGCCGGGGACCTCTCCTTCGACGAGGGCTGGGCTGCCGGGGACCTCTCCTTCGACGAGGGCTGGGCTGCCGGGGACCTCTCCTTCGACGAGGGCTGGGCTGCCGGGGACCTCTCCTTCGACGAGGGCTGGGCTGCCGGGGACCTCTCCTTCGACGAGGGCTGGGCTGCCGGGGACCTCTCCTTCGACGAGGGCTGGGCTGCCGGGGACCTCTCCTTCGACGAGGGCTGGGCTGCCGGGGACCTCTCCTTCGACGAGGGCTGGGCTGCCGGGGACCTCTCCTTCGACGAGGGCTGGGCTGCCGAAGAAAAAATTTTCGACGAGGGCTGGGCTGCCGGGGACCTCTCCTTCGACGAGGGCTGGGCTGCCGGGGACCTCTCCTTCGACGAGGGCTGGGCTGCCGGGGACCTCTCCTTCGACGAGGGCTGGGCTGCCGGGGACCTCTCCTTCGACGAGGGCTGGGCTGCCGAAGAAAAAATTTTCGACGAGGGCTGGGCTGCCGGGGACCTCTCCTTCGACGAGGGCTGGGCTGCCGGGGACCTCTCCTTCGACGAGGGCTGGGCTGCCGGGGACCTCTCCTTCGACGAGGGCTGGGCTGCCGGGGACCTCTCCTTCGACGAGGGCTGGGCTGCCGGGGACCTCTCCTTCGACGAGGGCTGGGCTGCCGGGGACCTCTCCTTCGACGAGGGCTGGGCTGCCGGGGACCTCTCCTTCGACGAGGGCTGGGCTGCCGGGGACCTCTCCTTCGACGAGGGCTGGGCTGCCGGGGACCTCTCCTTCGACGAGGGCTGGGCTGCCGGGGACCTCTCCTTCGACGAGGGCTGGGCTGCCGGGGACCTCTCCTTCGACGAGGGCTGGGCTGCCGGGGACCTCTCCTTCGACGAGGGCTGGGCTGCCGGGGACCTCTCCTTCGACGAGGGCTGGGCTGCCGAAGAAAAAATTTTCGACGAGGGCTGGGCTGCCGGGGACCTCTCCTTCGACGAGGGCTGGGCTGCCGGGGACCTCTCCTTCGACGAGGGCTGGGCTGCCGAAGAAAAAATTTTCGACGAGGGCTGGGCTGCCGGGGACCTCTCCTTCGACGAGGGCTGGGCTGCCGGGGACCTCTCCTTCGACGAGGGCTGGGCTGCCGGGGACCTCTCCTTCGACGAGGGCTGGGCTGCCGGGGACCTCTCCTTCGACGAGGGCTGGGCTGCCGGGGACCTCTCCTTCGACGAGGGCTGGGCTGCCGAAGAAAAAATTTTCGACGAGGGCTGGGCTGCCGGGGACCTCTCCTTCGACGAGGGCTGGGCTGCCGGGGACCTCTCCTTCGACGAGGGCTGGGCTGCCGGGGACCTCTCCTTCGACGAGGGCTGGGCTGCCGAAGAAAAAATTTTCGACGAGGGCTGGGCTGCCGGGGACCTCTCCTTCGACGAGGGCTGGGCTGCCGGGGACCTCTCCTTCGACGAGGGCTGGGCTGCCGAAGAAAAAATTTTCGACGAGGGCTGGGCTGCCGGGGACCTCTCCTTCGACGAGGGCTGGGCTGCCGGGGACCTCTCCTTCGACGAGGGCTGGGCTGCCGAAGAAAAAATTTTCGACGAGGGCTGGGCTGCCGGGGACCTCTCCTTCGACGAGGGCTGGGCTGCCGGGGACCTCTCCTTCGACGAGGGCTGGGCTGCCGAAGAAAAAATTTTCGACGAGGGCTGGGCTGCCGGGGACCTCTCCTTCGACGAGGGCTGGGCTGCCGGGGACCTCTCCTTCGACGAGGGCTGGGCTGCCGGGGACCTCTCCTTCGACGAGGGCTGGGCTGCCGAAGAAAAAATTTTCGACGAGGGCTGGGCTGCCGGGGACCTCTCCTTCGACGAGGGCTGGGCTGCCGGGGACCTCTCCTTCGACGAGGGCTGGGCTGCCGGGGACCTCTCCTTCGACGAGGGCTGGGCTGCCGGGGACCTCTCCTTCGACGAGGGCTGGGCTGCCGAAGAAAAAATTTTCGACGAGGGCTGGGCTGCCGGGGACCTCTCCTTCGACGAGGGCTGGGCTGCCGGGGACCTCTCCTTCGACGAGGGCTGGGCTGCCGGGGACCTCTCCTTCGACGAGGGCTGGGCTGCCGGGGACCTCTCCTTCGACGAGGGCTGGGCTGCCGGGGACCTCTCCTTCGACGAGGGCTGGGCTGCCGGGGACCTCTCCTTCGACGAGGGCTGGGCTGCCGGGGACCTCTCCTTCGACGAGGGCTGGGCTGCCGAAGAAAAAATTTTCGACGAGGGCTGGGCTGCCGGGGACCTCTCCTTCGACGAGGGCTGGGCTGCCGGGGACCTCTCCTTCGACGAGGGCTGGGCTGCCGGGGACCTCTCCTTCGACGAGGGCTGGGCTGCCGGGGACCTCTCCTTCGACGAGGGCTGGGCTGCCGGGGACCTCTCCTTCGACGAGGGCTGGGCTGCCGGGGACCTCTCCTTCGACGAGGGCTGGGCTGCCGGGGACCTCTCCTTCGACGAGGGCTGGGCTGCCGGGGACCTCTCCTTCGACGAGGGCTGGGCTGCCGGGGACCTCTCCTTCGACGAGGGCTGGGCTGCCGGGGACCTCTCCTTCGACGAGGGCTGGGCTGCCGAAGAAAAAATTTTCGACGAGGGCTGGGCTGCCGAAGAAAAAATTTTCGACGAGGGCTGGGCTGCCGGGGACCTCTCCTTCGACGAGGGCTGGGCTGCCGGGGACCTCTCCTTCGACGAGGGCTGGGCTGCCGGGGACCTCTCCTTCGACGAGGGCTGGGCTGCCGAAGAAAAAATTTTCGACGAGGGCTGGGCTGCCGGGGACCTCTCCTTCGACGAGGGCTGGGCTGCCGAAGAAAAAATTTTCGACGAGGGCTGGGCTGCCGGGGACCTCTCCTTCGACGAGGGCTGGGCTGCCGAAGAAAAAATTTTCGACGAGGGCTGGGCTGCCGGGGACCTCTCCTTCGACGAGGGCTGGGCTGCCGAAGAAAAAATTTTCGACGAGGGCTGGGCTGCCGGGGACCTCTCCTTCGACGAGGGCTGGGCTGCCGAAGAAAAAATTTTCGACGAGGGCTGGGCTGCCGGGGACCTCTCCTTCGACGAGGGCTGGGCTGCCGGGGACCTCTCCTTCGACGAGGGCTGGGCTGCCGGGGACCTCTCCTTCGACGAGGGCTGGGCTGCCGGGGACCTCTCCTTCGACGAGGGCTGGGCTGCCGGGGACCTCTCCTTCGACGAGGGCTGGGCTGCCGGGGACCTCTCCTTCGACGAGGGCTGGGCTGCCGAAGAAAAAATTTTCGACGAGGGCTGGGCTGCCGAAGAAAAAATTTTCGACGAGGGCTGGGCTGCCGGGGACCTCTCCTTCGACGAGGGCTGGGCTGCCGGGGACCTCTCCTTCGACGAGGGCTGGGCTGCCGGGGACCTCTCCTTCGACGAGGGCTGGGCTGCCGGGGACCTCTCCTTCGACGAGGGCTGGGCTGCCGGGGACCTCTCCTTCGACGAGGGCTGGGCTGCCGGGGACCTCTCCTTCGACGAGGGCTGGGCTGCCGGGGACCTCTCCTTCGACGAGGGCTGGGCTGCCGAAGAAAAAATTTTCGACGAGGGCTGGGCTGCCGGGGACCTCTCCTTCGACGAGGGCTGGGCTGCCGAAGAAAAAATTTTCGACGAGGGCTGGGCTGCCGGGGACCTCTCCTTCGACGAGGGCTGGGCTGCCGAAGAAAAAATTTTCGACGAGGGCTGGGCTGCCGGGGACCTCTCCTTCGACGAGGGCTGGGCTGCCGGGGACCTCTCCTTCGACGAGGGCTGGGCTGCCGGGGACCTCTCCTTCGACGAGGGCTGGGCTGCCGAAGAAAAAATTTTCGACGAGGGCTGGGCTGCCGAAGAAAAAATTTTCGACGAGGGCTGGGCTGCCGAAGAAAAAATTTTCGACGAGGGCTGGGCTGCCGGGGACCTCTCCTTCGACGAGGGCTGGGCTGCCGGGGACCTCTCCTTCGACGAGGGCTGGGCTGCCGGGGACCTCTCCTTCGACGAGGGCTGGGCTGCCGAAGAAAAAATTTTCGACGAGGGCTGGGCTGCCGAAGAAAAAATTTTCGACGAGGGCTGGGCTGCCGGGGACCTCTCCTTCGACGAGGGCTGGGCTGCCGGGGACCTCTCCTTCGACGAGGGCTGGGCTGCCGGGGACCTCTCCTTCGACGAGGGCTGGGCTGCCGGGGACCTCTCCTTCGACGAGGGCTGGGCTGCCGGGGACCTCTCCTTCGACGAGGGCTGGGCTGCCGGGGACCTCTCCTTCGACGAGGGCTGGGCTGCCGGGGACCTCTCCTTCGACGAGGGCTGGGCTGCCGGGGACCTCTCCTTCGACGAGGGCTGGGCTGCCGAAGAAAAAATTTTCGACGAGGGCTGGGCTGCCGAAGAAAAAATTTTCGACGAGGGCTGGGCTGCCGGGGACCTCTCCTTCGACGAGGGCTGGGCTGCCGGGGACCTCTCCTTCGACGAGGGCTGGGCTGCCGGGGACCTCTCCTTCGACGAGGGCTGGGCTGCCGGGGACCTCTCCTTCGACGAGGGCTGGGCTGCCGGGGACCTCTCCTTCGACGAGGGCTGGGCTGCCGGGGACCTCTCCTTCGACGAGGGCTGGGCTGCCGAAGAAAAAATTTTCGACGAGGGCTGGGCTGCCGAAGAAAAAATTTTCGACGAGGGCTGGGCTGCCGGGGACCTCTCCTTCGACGAGGGCTGGGCTGCCGGGGACCTCTCCTTCGACGAGGGCTGGGCTGCCGGGGACCTCTCCTTCGACGAGGGCTGGGCTGCCGGGGACCTCTCCTTCGACGAGGGCTGGGCTGCCGGGGACCTCTCCTTCGACGAGGGCTGGGCTGCCGGGGACCTCTCCTTCGACGAGGGCTGGGCTGCCGGGGACCTCTCCTTCGACGAGGGCTGGGCTGCCGGGGACCTCTCCTTCGACGAGGGCTGGGCTGCCGAAGAAAAAATTTTCGACGAGGGCTGGGCTGCCGGGGACCTCTCCTTCGACGAGGGCTGGGCTGCCGAAGAAAAAATTTTCGACGAGGGCTGGGCTGCCGAAGAAAAAATTTTCGACGAGGGCTGGGCTGCCGGGGACCTCTCCTTCGACGAGGGCTGGGCTGCCGAAGAAAAAATTTTCGACGAGGGCTGGGCTGCCGGGGACCTCTCCTTCGACGAGGGCTGGGCTGCCGGGGACCTCTCCTTCGACGAGGGCTGGGCTGCCGGGGACCTCTCCTTCGACGAGGGCTGGGCTGCCGGGGACCTCTCCTTCGACGAGGGCTGGGCTGCCGGGGACCTCTCCTTCGACGAGGGCTGGGCTGCCGGGGACCTCTCCTTCGACGAGGGCTGGGCTGCCGAAGAAAAAATTTTCGACGAGGGCTGGGCTGCCGAAGAAAAAATTTTCGACGAGGGCTGGGCTGCCGGGGACCTCTCCTTCGACGAGGGCTGGGCTGCCGGGGACCTCTCCTTCGACGAGGGCTGGGCTGCCGGGGACCTCTCCTTCGACGAGGGCTGGGCTGCCGGGGACCTCTCCTTCGACGAGGGCTGGGCTGCCGGGGACCTCTCCTTCGACGAGGGCTGGGCTGCCGGGGACCTCTCCTTCGACGAGGGCTGGGCTGCCGGGGACCTCTCCTTCGACGAGGGCTGGGCTGCCGGGGACCTCTCCTTCGACGAGGGCTGGGCTGCCGGGGACCTCTCCTTCGACGAGGGCTGGGCTGCCGAAGAAAAAATTTTCGACGAGGGCTGGGCTGCCGGGGACCTCTCCTTCGACGAGGGCTGGGCTGCCGAAGAAAAAATTTTCGACGAGGGCTGGGCTGCCGGGGACCTCTCCTTCGACGAGGGCTGGGCTGCCGAAGAAAAAATTTTCGACGAGGGCTGGGCTGCCGGGGACCTCTCCTTCGACGAGGGCTGGGCTGCCGGGGACCTCTCCTTCGACGAGGGCTGGGCTGCCGGGGACCTCTCCTTCGACGAGGGCTGGGCTGCCGGGGACCTCTCCTTCGACGAGGGCTGGGCTGCCGAAGAAAAAATTTTCGACGAGGGCTGGGCTGCCGAAGAAAAAATTTTCGACGAGGGCTGGGCTGCCGAAGAAAAAATTTTCGACGAGGGCTGGGCTGCCGGGGACCTCTCCTTCGACGAGGGCTGGGCTGCCGGGGACCTCTCCTTCGACGAGGGCTGGGCTGCCGGGGACCTCTCCTTCGACGAGGGCTGGGCTGCCGAAGAAAAAATTTTCGACGAGGGCTGGGCTGCCGAAGAAAAAATTTTCGACGAGGGCTGGGCTGCCGGGGACCTCTCCTTCGACGAGGGCTGGGCTGCCGGGGACCTCTCCTTCGACGAGGGCTGGGCTGCCGGGGACCTCTCCTTCGACGAGGGCTGGGCTGCCGGGGACCTCTCCTTCGACGAGGGCTGGGCTGCCGGGGACCTCTCCTTCGACGAGGGCTGGGCTGCCGAAGAAAAAATTTTCGACGAGGGCTGGGCTGCCGAAGAAAAAATTTTCGACGAGGGCTGGGCTGCCGGGGACCTCTCCTTCGACGAGGGCTGGGCTGCCGGGGACCTCTCCTTCGACGAGGGCTGGGCTGCCGGGGACCTCTCCTTCGACGAGGGCTGGGCTGCCGAAGAAAAAATTTTCGACGAGGGCTGGGCTGCCGAAGAAAAAATTTTCGACGAGGGCTGGGCTGCCGGGGACCTCTCCTTCGACGAGGGCTGGGCTGCCGGGGACCTCTCCTTCGACGAGGGCTGGGCTGCCGGGGACCTCTCCTTCGACGAGGGCTGGGCTGCCGGGGACCTCTCCTTCGACGAGGGCTGGGCTGCCGGGGACCTCTCCTTCGACGAGGGCTGGGCTGCCGAAGAAAAAATTTTCGACGAGGGCTGGGCTGCCGAAGAAAAAATTTTCGACGAGGGCTGGGCTGCCGGGGACCTCTCCTTCGACGAGGGCTGGGCTGCCGGGGACCTCTCCTTCGACGAGGGCTGGGCTGCCGGGGACCTCTCCTTCGACGAGGGCTGGGCTGCCGGGGACCTCTCCTTCGACGAGGGCTGGGCTGCCGGGGACCTCTCCTTCGACGAGGGCTGGGCTGCCGGGGACCTCTCCTTCGACGAGGGCTGGGCTGCCGAAGAAAAAATTTTCGACGAGGGCTGGGCTGCCGAAGAAAAAATTTTCGACGAGGGCTGGGCTGCCGAAGAAAAAATTTTCGACGAGGGCTGGGCTGCCGGGGACCTCTCCTTCGACGAGGGCTGGGCTGCCGGGGACCTCTCCTTCGACGAGGGCTGGGCTGCCGGGGACCTCTCCTTCGACGAGGGCTGGGCTGCCGGGGACCTCTCCTTCGACGAGGGCTGGGCTGCCGGGGACCTCTCCTTCGACGAGGGCTGGGCTGCCGAAGAAAAAATTTTCGACGAGGGCTGGGCTGCCGAAGAAAAAATTTTCGACGAGGGCTGGGCTGCCGGGGACCTCTCCTTCGACGAGGGCTGGGCTGCCGGGGACCTCTCCTTCGACGAGGGCTGGGCTGCCGGGGACCTCTCCTTCGACGAGGGCTGGGCTGCCGGGGACCTCTCCTTCGACGAGGGCTGGGCTGCCGGGGACCTCTCCTTCGACGAGGGCTGGGCTGCCGAAGAAAAAATTTTCGACGAGGGCTGGGCTGCCGAAGAAAAAATTTTCGACGAGGGCTGGGCTGCCGAAGAAAAAATTTTCGACGAGGGCTGGGCTGCCGGGGACCTCTCCTTCGACGAGGGCTGGGCTGCCGGGGACCTCTCCTTCGACGAGGGCTGGGCTGCCGGGGACCTCTCCTTCGACGAGGGCTGGGCTGCCGGGGACCTCTCCTTCGACGAGGGCTGGGCTGCCGGGGACCTCTCCTTCGACGAGGGCTGGGCTGCCGGGGACCTCTCCTTCGACGAGGGCTGGGCTGCCGGGGACCTCTCCTTCGACGAGGGCTGGGCTGCCGGGGACCTCTCCTTCGACGAGGGCTGGGCTGCCGGGGACCTCTCCTTCGACGAGGGCTGGGCTGCCGGGGACCTCTCCTTCGACGAGGGCTGGGCTGCCGGGGACCTCTCCTTCGACGAGGGCTGGGCTGCCGGGGACCTCTCCTTCGACGAGGGCTGGGCTGCCGGGGACCTCTCCTTCGACGAGGGCTGGGCTGCCGGGGACCTCTCCTTCGACGAGGGCTGGGCTTCCGAAGAAAAAATTTTCGACGAGGGCTGGGCTGCCGGGGACCTCTCCTTCGACGAGGGCTGGGCTGCCGGGGACCTCTCCTTCGACGAGGGCTGGGCTGCCGGGGACCTCTCCTTCGACGAGGGCTGGGCTGCCGGGGACCTCTCCTTCGACGAGGGCTGGGCTGCCTGGGACCTCTCCTTCGACGAGGGCTGGGCTGCCGGGGACCTCTCCTTCGACGAGGGCTGGGCTGCCGAAGAAAAAATTTTCGACGAGGGCTGGGCTGCCGAAGAAAAAATTTTCGACGAGGGCTGGGCTGCCGAAGAAAAAATTTTCGACGAGGGCTGGGCTGCCGGGGACCTCTCCTTCGACGAGGGCTGGGCTGCCGGGGACCTCTCCTTCGACGAGGGCTGGGCTGCCGGGGACCTCTCCTTCGACGAGGGCTGGGCTGCCGGGGACCTCTCCTTCGACGAGGGCTGGGCTGCCGAAGAAAAAATTTTCGACGAGGGCTGGGCTGCCGAAGAAAAAATTTTCGACGAGGGCTGGGCTGCCGAAGAAAAAATTTTCGACGAGGGCTGGGCTGCCGAAGAAAAAATTTTCGACGAGGGCTGGGCTGCCGAAGAAAAAATTTTCGACGAGGGCTGGGCTGCCGAAGAAAAAATTTTCGACGAGGGCTGGGCTGCCGGGGACCTCTCCTTCGACGAGGGCTGGGCTGCCGGGGACCTCTCCTTCGACGAGGGCTGGGCTGCCGGGGACCTCTCCTTCGACGAGGGCTGGGGCTGCCGGGGACCTCTCCTTCGACGAGGGCTGGGCTGCCGGGGACCTCTCCTTCGACGAGGGCTGGGCTGCCGGGGACCTCTCCTTCGACGAGGGCTGGGCTGCCGGGGACCTCTCCTTCGACGAGGGCTGGGCTGCCGGGGACCTCTCCTTCGACGAGGGCTGGGCTGCCGGGGACCTCTCCTTCGACGAGGGCTGGGCTGCCGGGGACCTCTCCTTCGACGAGGGCTGGGCTGCCGGGGACCACTCCTTCGACGAGGGCTGGGCTGCCGGGGACCTCTCCTTCGACGAGGGCTGGGCTGCCGAAGAAAAAATTTTCGACGAGGGCTGGGCTGCCGAAGAAAAAATTTTCGACGAGGGCTGGGCTGCCGGGGACCTCTCCTTCGACGAGGGCTGGGCTGCCGGGGACCTCTCCTTCGACGAGGGCTGGGCTGCCGGGGACCTCTCCTTCGACGAGGGCTGGGCTGCCGGGGACCTCTCCTTCGACGAGGGCTGGGCTGCCGGGGACCTCTCCTTCGACGAGGGCTGGGCTGCCGGGGACCTCTCCTTCGACGAGGGCTGGGCTGCCGAAGAAAAAATTTTCGACGAGGGCTGGGCTGCCGGGGACCTCTCCTTCGACGAGGGCTGGGCTGCCGGGGACCTCTCCTTCGACGAGGGCTGGGCTGCCGGGGACCTCTCCTTCGACGAGGGCTGGGCTGCCGAAGAAAAAATTTTCGACGAGGGCTGGGCTGCCGGGGACCTCTCTCCTTCGACGAGGGCTGGGCTGCCGGGGACCTCTCCTTCGACGAGGGCTGGGCTGCCGGGGACCTCTCCTTCGACGAGGGCTGGGCTGCCGAAGAAAAAATTTTCGACGAGGGCTGGGCTGCCGAAGAAAAAATTTTCGACGAGGGCTGGGCTGCCGGGGACCTCTCCTTCGACGAGGGCTGGGCTGCCGGGGACCTCTCCTTCGACGAGGGCTGGGCTGCCGGGGACCTCTCCTTCGACGAGGGCTGGGCTGCCGGGGGACCTCTCCTCCGACGAGGGCTGGGCTGCCGGGGACCTCTCCTCCGACGAGGGCTGGGCTGCCGGGGACCTCTCCTCCGACGAGGGCTGGGCTGCCGGGGACCTCTCCTTCGACGAGGGCTGGGCTGCCGGGGACCTCTCCTTCGACGAGGGCTGGGCTGCCGAAGAAAAAATTTTCGACGAGGGCTGGGCTGCCGAAGAAAAAATTTTCGACGAGGGCTGGGCTGCCGGGGACCTCTCCTTCGACGAGGGCTGGGCTGCCGGGGACCTCTCCTTCGACGAGGGCTGGGCTGCCGGGGACCTCTCCTTCGACGAGGGCTGGGCTGCCGGGGACCTCTCCTTCGACGAGGGCTGGGCTGCCGAAGAAAAAATTTTCGACGAGGGCTGGGCTGCCGGGGACCTCTCCTTCGACAAGGGCTGGGCTGCCGAAGAAAAAATTTTCGACGAGGGCTGGGCTGCCGGGGACCTCTCCTTCGACGAGGGCTGGGCTGCCGGGGACCTCTCCTTCGACGAGGGCTGGGCTGCCGGGGGACCTCTCCTTCGACGAGGGCTGGGGCTGCCGGGGACCTCTCCTTCGACGAGGGCTGGGCTGCCGGGGACCTCTCCTTCGACGAGGGCTGGGCTGCCGGGGACCTCTCCTTCGACGAGGGCTGGGCTGCCGGGGACCTCTCCTTCGACGAGGGCTGGGCTGCCGGGGACCTCTCCTTCGACGAGGGCTGGGCTGCCGAAGAAAAAATTTTCGACGAGGGCTGGGCTGCCGAAGAAAAAATTTTCGACGAGGGCTGGGCTGCCGAAGAAAAAATTTTCGACGAGGGCTGGGCTGCCGGGGACCTCTCCTTCGACGAGGGCTGGGCTGCCGGGGACCTCTCCTTCGACGAGGGCTGGGCTGCCGGGGACCTCTCCTTCGACGAGGGCTGGGCTGCCGGGGACCTCTCCTTCGACGAGGGCTGGGCTGCCGGGGACCTCTCCTTCGACGAGGGCTGGGCTGCCGGGGACCTCTCCTTCGACGAGGGCTGGGCTGCCGGGGACCTCTCCTTCGACGAGGGCTGGGCTGCCGGGGACCTCTCCTTCGACGAGGGCTGGGCTGCCGAAGAAAAAATTTTCGACGAGGGCTGGGCTGCCGGGGACCTCTCCTTCGACGAGGGCTGGGCTGCCGGGGACCTCTCCTTCGACGAGGGCTGGGCTGCCGAAGAAAAAATTTTCGACGAGGGCGGGCTGCCGGGGACCTCTCCTTCGACGAGGGCTGGGCTGCCGAAGAAAAAATTTTCGACGAGGGCTGGGCTGCCGGGGACCTCTCCTTCGACGAGGGCTGGGCTGCCGGGGACCTCTCCTTCGACGAGGGCTGGGCTGCCGGGGACCTCTCCTTCGACGAGGGCTGGGCTGCCGGGGACCTCTCCTTCGACGAGGGCTGGGCTGCCGAAGAAAAAATTTTCGACGAGGGCTGGGCTGCCGGGGACCTCTCCTTCGACGAGGGCTGGGCTGCCGGGGACCTCTCCTTCGACGAGGGCTGGGCTGCCGAAGAAAAAATTTTCGACGAGGGCTGGGCTGCCGGGGACCTCTCCTTCGACGAGGGCTGGGCTGCCGGGGACCTCTCCTTCGACGAGGGCTGGGCTGCCGAAGAAAAAATTTTCGACGAGGGCTGGGCTGCCGGGGACCTCTCCTTCGACGAGGGCTGGGCTGCCGGGGACCTCTCCTTCGACGAGGGCTGGGCTGCCGGGGACCTCTCCTTCGACGAGGGCTGGGCTGCCGGGGACCTCTCCTTCGACGAGGGCTGGGCTGCCGGGGACCTCTCCTTCGACGAGGGCTGGGCTGCCGAAGAAAAATTTTCGACGAGGGCTGGGCTGCCGGGGACCTCTCCTTCGACGAGGGCTGGGCTGCCGGGGACCTCTCCTTCGACGAGGGCTGGGCTGCCGAAGAAAAAATTTTCGACGAGGGCTGGGCTGCCGGGGACCTCTCCTTCGACGAGGGCTGGGCTGCCGGGGACCTCTCCTTCGACGAGGGCTGGGCTGCCGGGGACCTCTCCTTCGACGAGGGCTGGGCTGCCGGGGACCTCTCCTTCGACGAGGGCTGGGCTGCCGGGGACCTCTCCTTCGACGAGGGCTGGGCTGCCGAAGAAAAAATTTTCGACGAGGGCTGGGCTGCCGGGGACCTCTCCTTCGACGAGGGCTGGGCTGCCGAAGAAAAAATTTTCGACGAGGGCTGGGCTGCCGGGGACCTCTCCTTCGACGAGGGCTGGGCTGCCGGGGACCTCTCCTTCGACGAGGGCTGGGCTGCCGGGGACCTCTCCTTCGACGAGGGCTGGGCTGCCGGGGACCTCTCCTTCGACGAGGGCTGGGCTGCCGGGGACCTCTCCTTCGACGAGGGCTGGGCTGCCGGGGACCTCTCCTTCGACGAGGGCTGGGCTGCCGAAGAAAAAATTTTCGACGAGGGCTGGGCTGCCGGGGACCTCTCCTTCGACGAGGGCTGGGCTGCCGGGGACCTCTCCTTCGACGAGGGCTGGGCTGCCGAAGAAAAAATTTTCGACGAGGGCTGGGCTGCCGGGGACCTCTCCTTCGACGAGGGCTGGGCTGCCGGGGACCTCTCCTTCGACGAGGGCTGGGCTGCCGAAGAAAAAATTTTCGACGAGGGCTGGGCTGCCGGGACCTCTCCTTCGACGAGGGCTGGGCTGCCGGGGACCTCTCCTTCGACGAGGGCTGGGCTGCCGAAGAAAAAATTTTCGACGAGGGCTGGGCTGCCGGGGACCTCTCCTTCGACGAGGGCTGGGCTGCCGAAGAAAAAATTTTCGACGAGGGCTGGGCTGCCGGGGACCTCTCCTTCGACGAGGGCTGGGCTGCCGGGGACCTCTCCTTCGACGAGGGCTGGGCTGCCGGGGACCTCTCCTTCGACGAGGGCTGGGCTGCCGGGGACCTCTCCTTCGACGAGGGCTGGGCTGCCGAAGAAAAAATTTTCGACGAGGGCTGGGCTGCCGGGGACCTCTCCTTCGACGAGGGCTGGGCTGCCGGGGACCTCTCCTTCGACGAGGGCTGGGCTGCCGAAGAAAAAATTTTCGACGAGGGCTGGGCTGCCGGGGACCTCTCCTTCGACGAGGGCTGGGCTGCCGGGGACCTCTCCTTCGACGAGGGCTGGGCTGCCGAAGAAAAAATTTTCGACGAGGGCTGGGCTGCCGGGGACCTCTCCTTCGACGAGGGCTGGGCTGCCGGGGACCTCTCCTTCGACGAGGGCTGGGCTGCCGGGGACCTCTCCTTCGACGAGGGCTGGGCTGCCGGGGACCTCTCCTTCGACGAGGGCTGGGCTGCCGGGGACCTCTCCTTCGACGAGGGCTGGGCTGCCGGGGACCTCTCCTTCGACGAGGGCTGGGCTGCCGAAGAAAAAATTTTCGACGAGGGCTGGGCTGCCGGGGACCTCTCCTTCGACGAGGGCTGGGCTGCCGGGGACCTCTCCTTCGACGAGGGCTGGGCTGCCGAAGAAAAAATTTTCGACGAGGGCTGGGCTGCCGGGGACCTCTCCTTCGACGAGGGCTGGGCTGCCGGGGACCTCTCCTTCGACGAGGGCTGGGCTGCCGGGGACCTCTCCTTCGACGAGGGCTGGGCTGCCGGGGACCTCTCCTTCGACGAGGGCTGGGCTGCCGGGGACCTCTCCTTCGACGAGGGCTGGGCTGCCGGGGACCTCTCCTTCGACGAGGGCTGGGCTGCCGGGGACCTCTCCTTCGACGAGGGCTGGGCTGCCGGGGACCTCTCCTTCGACGAGGGCTGGGCTGCCGAAGAAAAAATTTTCGACGAGGGCTGGGCTGCCGGGGACCTCTCCTTCGACGAGGGCTGGGCTGCCGGGGACCTCTCCTTCGACGAGGGCTGGGCTGCCGGGGACCTCTCCTTCGACGAGGGCTGGGCTGCCGAAGAAAAAATTTTCGACGAGGGCTGGGCTGCCGGGGACCTCTCCTTCGACGAGGGCTGGGCCTCGCCGAAGAAAAAATTTTCGACGAGGGCTGGGCTGCCGGGGACCTCTCCTTCGACGAGGGCTGGGCTGCCGAAGAAAAAATTTTCGACGAGGGCTGGGCTGCCGGGGACCTCTCCTTCGACGAGGGCTGGGCTGCCGAAGAAAAAATTTTCGACGAGGGCTGGGCTGCCGGGGACCCTCTCCTTCGACGAGGGGCTGGGCTG
>NW_026293296.1:0-64117 GCF_026419915.1 Harpia harpyja | reverse complement strand
CCTATCTACGGGCCCAACAACAGTGGGGATCTGTGCTTTCCCAGAGACGCAACTTCTCATGGCGCTCGGCCGCGGCAGAGCCTCTTGCCGAAAAGGCAAACGTCCGGCTCCTTCTCCCAGAAGGAGGAGCCCAGCCCTGAAAGCTCTTGCTGCTCTTCACGGTGCCTTGGCGCCCTATCTACAGGCACAACAGCAGTGGGGATCTGTGCTTTCCCAGAGACGCAACTTCTCATGGCGCTCGGCCGCGGCAGTGCCTCTTGCTGAAAACGCAAACATCCGGCTCCTTCTCCCACAAGGAAGGGCCCAGCCCTTAAGCTGTTGCTGCTCTTCACGGTGCCTTGGCGCCCTATCTACAGGCACAACAGCACTGGGGATCTGTGCTTTCTCAGAGACGCAACATCTCATGGCACTCGGCCGCGGCAGAGCCTCTTGCCGAAAAGGCAAACGTCCGGCTCCTTCTCCCACAAGGAAGGGCCCAGCCCTGAGAGCTCTTGCTGCTCTTCACGGTGCTTTGGCGCCCTATCTACAGGCACAACAGCACTGGGGATCTGTGCTTTCCCAGAGACGCAACATCTCATGGCGCTCGGCCGCGGCACAGCCTCTCTCCGATAAGGCAAACATCCGGCTCCTTCTCCCACAAGGAAGGGCCCAGCCCTGAAAGCTCTTGCTGCTCTTCACGGTGCCTTGGCACCCTATCTACAGGCACAACAGCAGTGGGGATCTGTGCTTTCCCAGAGACGCAACATCTCATGGCACTCGGCCGCGGCAGAGCCTCTTGCCGAAAAGGCAAACGTCCGGCTCCTTCTCCCACAGGGAAGGGCCCAGCCCTGAAAGCTCTTGCTGCTCTTCACGGTGCCTTGGCGCCCTATCTACAGGCACAACAGCAGTGGGGATCTGTGCTTTCCAGAGACGCAACATCTCATGGCGCTCGGCCGCGGCAGTGCCTATTGGCGAAAAGGCAAACGTCCGGCTCCTTCTCCCACAAGGAAGGGCCCAGCCCTGAAAGCTCTTGCTGCTTTTCACGGTGCCTTTGCGCCCTATCTACAGGCACAACAGCAGTGGGGATCTGTGCTTTCCCAGAGACGCAACTTCTCATGGCGCTCGGCCGCGGCACAGCCTCTCTCCGATAAGGCAAACGTCCGGCTCCTTCTCCCACAAGGAAGGGCCCAGCCCTGAAGGCTCTTGCTGCTCTTCACGGTGCTTTGGCGCCCTATCTACAGGCACAACAGCAGTGGGGATCTGTGCTTTCCCAGAGACGCAACTTCTCATGGCGCTCGGCCGCGGCAGAGCCTCTTGCCGAAAAGGCAAACGTCCGGCTCCTTCTCCCACAAGGAAGGGCCCAGCCCTGAAAGCTCTTGCTGCTCTTCACGGTGCCTTGGCGCCCTATCTACAGGCACAACAGCACTGGGGATCTGTGCTTTCCCAGAGACGCAACATCTCATGGCGCTCGGCCGCGGCACAGCCTCTTGCCGAAAAGGCAAACGTCCGGCTCCTTCTCCCACAAGGAAGGGCCCAGCCCTGAAAGCTCTTGCTGCTCTTCACGGTGCCTTGGCGCCCTATCTACAGGCACAACAGCACTGGGGATCTGTGCTTTCTCAGAGACGCAACATCTCATGGCGCTCGGCCGCGGCAGAGCCTCTTGCCGAAAAGGCAAACGTCCGGCTCCTTCTCCCACAAGGAAGGGTCCAGACCTGAAAGCTCTTGCTGCTCTTCACGGTGCCTTGGCGCCCTATCTACAGGCACAACAGCACTGGGATCTGTGCTTTCCAGAGACGCAACATCTCATGGCGCTCGGCCGCGGCAGAGCCTCTTGCCGAAAAGGCAAACGTCCGGCTCCTTCTCCCACAAGGAAGGGCCCAGCCCTGAAAGCTCTTGCTGCTCTCACAGTGCCTTGGCGCCCTATCTACAGGCACAACAGCAGTGGGGATCTGTGCTTTCCCAGAGACGCAACTTCTCATGGCGCTCGGCCGCGGCACAGCCTCTTGCCGAAAAGGCAAACGTCCGGCTCCTTCTCCCACAAGGAAGGGCCCAGCCCTGAAAGCTCTTGCTGCTCTTCACGGTGCCTTTGCGCCCTATCTACAGGCCCAACAGCAGTGGGGATCTGTGCTTTCCCAGAGACGCAACATCTCATGGCGCTCGGCCGCGGCAGTGCCTCTTGCCGAAAAGGCAAACGTCCGGCTCCTTCTCCCACAAGGAAGGGCCCAGCCCTGAAAGCTCTTGCTGCTCTTCACGGTGCCTTTGCGCCCTATCTACAGGCACAACAGCACTGGGGATCTGTGCTTTCCCAGAGATGCAACTTCTCATGGCGCTCGGCCGCGGCACAGCCTCTTGCCGAAAAGGCAAACGTCCGGCTCCTTCTCCCACAAGGAAGGGCCCAGCCCTGAAGGCTCTTGCTGCTCTTCACGGTGCTTTGGCGCCCTATCTACAGGCACAAGAGCAGTGGGGATCTGTGCTTTCCCAGAGACGCAACATCTCATGGCGCTCGGCCGCGGCACAGCCTCTCTCCGATAAGGCAAACGTCCGGCTCCTTCTCCCACAAGGAAGGGCCCAGCCCTGAAAGCTCTTGCTGCTCTTCACGGTGCCTTGGCGCCCTATCTACAGGCACAACAGCACTGGGATCTGTGCTTTCCCAGAGACGCAACTTCTCATGGCGCTCGGCCGCGGCAGAGCCTCTTGCCGAAAAGGCAAACGTCCGGCTCCTTCTCCCAGAAGGAGGGGCCCAGCCCTGAAAGCTCTTGCTGCTCTTCACGGTGCCTTGGCGCCCTATCTACAGGCACAACAGCACTGGGGATCTGTGCTTTCCCAGAGACGCAACATCTCATGGCGCTCGGCCGCGGCAGAGCCTCTTGCCGAAAAGGCAAACGTCCGGCTCCTTCTCCCACAAGGAAGGGCCCAGCCCTGAAAGCTCTTGCTGCTCTCACAGTGCCTTGGCGCCCTATCTACAGGCACAAGAGCAGTGGGTATCTGTGCTTTCCCAGAGACGCAACATCTCATGGCGCTCGGCCGCGGCAGTGCCTCATCCGAAAAGGCAAACGTCCGGCTCCTTCTCCCAGAAGGAAGGGCCCAGCCCTTAAGCTGTTGCTGCTCTTCACGGTGCCTTGGCACCCTATCTACAGGCACAACAGCAGTGGGGATCTGTGCTTTCCCAGAGACGCAACATCTCATGGCGCTCGGCCGCGGCAGAGCCTCTTGCCGAAAAGGCAAACGTCCGGCTCCTTCTCCCACAAGGAAGGGCCCAGCCCTGAAAGCTCTTGCTGCTCTTCACGGTGCCTTGGCGCCCTATCTACAGGCACAACAGCACTGGGGATCTGTGCTTTCCCAGAGACGCAACTTCTCATGGCGCTCGGCCGCGGTAGTGCCTATTGCTGAAAACGCAAACGTCCGGCTCCTTCTCCCACAAGGAAGGGCCCAGCCCTTAAGCTGTTGCTGCTCTTCACGGTGCCTTGGCGCCCTATCTACAGGCACAACAGCACTGGGGATCTGTGCTTTCCCAGACACGCAACATCTCATGGCGCTCGGCCGCGGCACAGCCTCTTGCCGAAAAGGCAAACGTCCGGCTCCTTCTCCCACAAGGAAGGGCCCAGCCCTGAAAGCTCTTGCTGCTCTTCACGGTGCCTTGGCGCCCTATCTACAGGCACAACAGCAGTGGGGATCTGTGCTTTCCCAGAGACGCAACATCTCATGGCGCTCGGCCGCGGCAGAGCCTCTTGCCGACAAGGCAAACGTCCGGCTCCTTCTCCCACAAGGAAGGGCCCAGCCCTGAAAGCTCTTGCTGCTCTTCACGGTGCCTTGGCGCCCTATCTACAGGCACAACAGCACTGGGGATCTGTGCTTTCCCAGAGACGCAACATCTCATGGCGCTCGGCCGCGGCAGAGCCTCTTGCCGAAAAGGCAAACGTCCGGCTCCTTCTCCCACAAGGAAGGGCCCAGCCCTGAAAGCTCTTGCTGCTCTCACAGTGCCTTGGCGCCCTATCTACAGGCACAACAGCAGTGGGGATCTGTGCTTTCCCAGAGACGCAACTTCTCATGGCGCTCGGCCGCGGCAGAGCCTCTTGCCGAAAAGGCAAACGTCCGGCTCCTTCTCCCACAAGGAAGGGCCCAGCCCTGAAAGCTCTTGCTGCTCTTCACGGTGCCTTGGCACCCTATCTACAGGCACAACAGCAGTGGGGATCTGTGCTTTCCCAGAGACGCAACATCTCATGGCACTCGGCCGCGGCAGAGCCTCTTGCCGAAAAGGCAAACGTCCGGCTCCTTCTCCCACAAGGAAGGGCCCAGCCCTGAAAGCTCTTGCTGCTCTTCACGGTGCCTTGGCGCCCTATCTACAGGCACAACAGCAGTGGGGATCTGTGCTTTCCCAGAGACGCAACATCTCATGGCGCTCGGCCGCGGCAGAGCCTCTTGCCGAAAAGGCAAACGTCCGGCTCCTTCTCCCACAAGGAAGGGTCCAGACCTGAAAGCTCTTGCTGCTCTTCACGGTGCCTTGGCGCCCTATCTACGGGCCCAACAACAGTGGGGATCTGTGCTTTCCCAGAGACGCAACTTCTCATGGCGCTCGGCCGCGGCAGAGCCTCTTGCCGAAAAGGCAAACGTCCGGCTCCTTCTCCCAGAAGGAGGAGCCCAGCCCTGAAAGCTCTTGCTGCTCTTCACGGTGCCTTGGCGCCCTATCTACAGGCACAACAGCAGTGGGGATCTGTGCTTTCCCAGAGACGCAACATCTCATGGCGCTCGGCCGCGGCAGAGCCTCTTGCCGAAAAGGCAAACGTCCGGCTCCTTCTCCCACAAGGAAGGGCCCAGCCCTGAAAGCTCTTGCTGCTCTTCACGGTGCCTTGGCGCCCTATCTACAGGCACAACAGCACTGGGGATCTGTGCTTTCCCAGACACGCAACATCTCATGGCGCTCGGCCGCGGCACAGCCTCTTGCCGAAAAGGCAAACGTCCGGCTCCTTCTCCCACAAGGAAGGGCCCAGCCCTGAAAGCTCTTGCTGCTCTTCACGGTGCCTTGGCGCCCTATCTACAGGCACAACAGCAGTGGGGATCTGTGCTTTCCCAGAGACGCAACATCTCATGGCGCTCGGCCGCGGCAGAGCCTCTTGCCGACAAGGCAAACGTCCGGCTCCTTCTCCCACAAGGAAGGGCCCAGCCCTGAAAGCTCTTGCTGCTCTTCACGGTGCCTTGGCGCCCTATCTACAGGCACAACAGCACTGGGGATCTGTGCTTTCCCAGAGACGCAACATCTCATGGCGCTCGGCCGCGGCAGAGCCTCTTGCCGAAAAGGCAAACGTCCGGCTCCTTCTCCCACAAGGAAGGGCCCAGCCCTGAAAGCTCTTGCTGATCTCACAGTGCCTTGGCGCCCTATCTACAGGCACAACAGCAGTGGGGATCTGTGCTTTCCCAGAGACGCAACTTCTCATGGCGCTCGGCCGCGGCAGAGCCTCTTGCCGAAAAGGCAAACGTCCGGCTCCTTCTCCCACAAGGAAGGGCCCAGCCCTGAAAGCTCTTGCTGCTCTCACAGTGCCTTGGCGCCCTATCTACAGGCACAAGAGCAGTGGGGATCTGTGCTTTCCCAGAGACGCAACATCTCATGGCGCTCGGCCGCGGCAGTGCCTCATCCGAAAAGGCAAACGTCCGGCTCCTTCTCCCACAAGGAAGGGCCCAGCCCTTAAGCTGTTGCTGCTCTTCACGGTGCCTTGGCACCCTATCTACAGGCACAACAGCAGTGGGGATCTGTGCTTTCCCAGAGACGCAACATCTCATGGCGCTCGGCCGCGGCAGAGCCTCTTGCCGAAAAGGCAAACGTCCGGCTCCTTCTCCCACAAGGAAGGGCCCAGCCCTGAAAGCTCTTGCTGCTCTTCACGGTGCCTTGGCGCCCTATCTACAGGCACAACAGCACTGGGGATCTGTGCTTTCCCAGAGACGCAACTTCTCATGGCGCTCGGCCGCGGCAGTGCCTATTGCTGAAAACGCAAACGTCCGGCTCCTTCTCCCACAAGGAAGGGCCCAGCCCTTAAGCTGTTGCTGCTCTTCACGGTGCCTTGGCGCCCTATCTACAGGCACAACAGCACTGGGGATCTGTGCTTTCCCAGACACGCAACATCTCATGGCGCTCGGCCGCGGCACAGCCTCTTGCCGAAAAGGCAAACGTCCGGCTCCTTCTCCCACAAGGAAGGGCCCAGCCCTGAAAGCTCTTGCTGCTCTTCACGGTGCCTTGGCGCCCTATCTACAGGCACAACAGCAGTGGGGATCTGTGCTTTCCCAGAGACGCAACATCTCATGGCGCTCGGCCGCGGCAGAGCCTCTTGCCGACAAGGCAAACGTCCGGCTCCTTCTCCCACAAGGAAGGGCCCAGCCCTGAAAGCTCTTGCTGCTCTTCACGGTGCCTTGGCGCCCTATCTACAGGCACAACAGCACTGGGGATCTGTGCTTTCCCAGAGACGCAACATCTCATGGCGCTCGGCCGCGGCAGAGCCTCTTGCCGAAAAGGCAAACGTCCGGCTCCTTCTCCCACAAGGAAGGGCCCAGCCCTGAAAGCTCTTGCTGCTCTCACAGTGCCTTGGCGCCCTATCTACAGGCACAACAGCAGTGGGGATCTGTGCTTTCCCAGAGACGCAACTTCTCATGGCGCTCGGCCGCGGCAGAGCCTCTTGCCGAAAAGGCAAACGTCCGGCTCCTTCTCCCACAAGGAAGGGCCCAGCCCTGAAAGCTCTTGCTGCTCTCACAGTGCCTTGGCGCCCTATCTACAGGCACAAGAGCAGTGGGGATCTGTGCTTTCCCAGAGACGCAACATCTCATGGCGCTCGGCCGCGGCAGTGCCTCATCCGAAAAGGCAAACGTCCGGCTCCTTCGCCCAGAAGGAAGGGCCCAGCCCTTAAGCTGTTGCTGCTCTTCACGGTGCCTTGGCGCCCTATCTACAGGCACAACAGCAGTGGGGATCTGTGCTTTCCCAGAGACGCAATATATCATGGCGCTCGGCCGCGGCAGAGCCTCTTGCCGAAAAGGCAAACGTCCGGCTCCTTCTCCCACAAGGAAGGGTCCAGACCTGAAAGCTCTTGCTGCTCTTCACGGTGCCTTGGCGCCCTATCTACAGGCACAACAGCAGTGGGGATCTGTGCTTTCCCAGAGACGCAACATCTCATGGCGCTCGGCCGCGGCAGAGCCTCTTGCCGAAAAGGCAAACGTCCGGCTCCTTCTCCCACAAGGAAGGGCCCAGCCCTTAAAGCTCTTGCTGGTCTTCACGGTGCCTTGGCACCCTATCTACAGGCACAACAGCAGTGGGGATCTGTGCTTTCCCAGAGACGCAACATCTCATGGCACTCGGCCGCGGCAGAGCCTCTTGCCGAAAAGGCAAACGTCCGGCTCCTTCTCCCACAAGGAAGGGCCCAGCCCTGAAAGCTCTTGCTGCTCTTCATGGTGCCTTGGCGCCCTATCTACAGGCACAACAGCAGTGGGGATCTGTGCTTTCCCAGAGATGCAACTTCTCATGGCGCTCGGCCGCGGCACAGCCTCTTGCCGAAAAGGCAAACGTCCGGCTCCTTCTCCCACAAGGAAGGGCCCAGCCCTGAAGGCTCTTGCTGCTCTTCACAGTGCTTTGGCGCCCTATCTACAGCACAACAGCAGTGGGGATCTGTGCTTTCCCAGAGACGCAACATCTCATGGCGCTCGGCCGCGGCAGAGCCTCTTGCCGAAAAGGCAAACGTCCGGCTCCTTCTCCCACAAGGAAGGGTCCAGACCTGAAAGCTCTTGCTGCTCTTCACGGTGCCTTGGCGCCCTATCTACGGGCCCAACAACAGTGGGGATCTGTGCTTTCCCAGAGACGCAACTTCTCATGGCGCTCGGCCGCGGCAGAGCCTCTTGCCGAAAAGGCAAACATCCGGCTCCTTCTCCCACAAGGAAGGGCCCAGCCCTTAAGCTGTTGCTGCTCTTCACGGTGCCTTGGCGCCCTATCTACAGGCACAACAGCACTGGGGATCTGTGCTTTCTCAGAGACGCAACATCTCATGGCACTCGGCCGCGGCAGAGCCTCTTGCCGAAAAGGCAAACGTCCGGCTCCTTCTCCCACAAGGAAGGGCCCAGCCCTGAAAGCTCTTGCTGCTCTTCACGGTGCCTTTGCGCCCTACCTACAGGCACAACAGCAGTGGGGATCTGTGCTTTCCCAGAGATGCAACTTCTCATGGCGCTCGGCCGCGGCACAGCCTCTTGCCGAAAAGGCAAACGTCCGGCTCCTTCTCCCACAAGGAAGGGCCCAGCCCTGAGAGCTCTTGCTGCTCTTCACGGTGCTTTGGCGCCCTATCTACAGGCACAACAGCAGTGGGGATCTGTGCTTTCCCAGAGACGCAACATCTCATGGCGCTCGGGCCGCGGCACAGCCTCTCTCCGATAAGGCAAACATCCGGCTCCTTCTCCCACAAGGAAGGGCCCAGCCCTGAAAGCTCTTGCTGCTCTTCACGGTGCCTTGGCACCCTATCTACAGGCACAACAGCAGTGGGGATCTGTGCTTTCCCAGAGACGCAACATCTCATGGCACTCGGCCGCGGCAGAGCCTCTTGCCGAAAAGGCAAACGTCCGGCTCCTTCTCCCACAGGGAAGGGCCCAGCCCTGAAAGCTCTTGCTGCTCTTCACGGTGCCTTGGCGCCCTATCTACAGGCACAACAGCAGTGGGGATCTGTGCTTTCCCAGAGACGCAACATCTCATGGCGCTCGGCCGCGGCAGTGCCTATTGGCGAAAAGGCAAACGTCCGGCTCCTTCTCCCACAAGGAAGGGCCCAGCCCTGAAAGCTCTTGCTGCTCTTCACGGTGCCTTGGCGCCCTATCTACAGGCACAACAGCAGTGGGGATCTGTGCTTTCCCAGAGACGCAACTTCTCATGGCGCTCGGCCGCGGCACAGCCTCTCTCCGATAAGGTAAACGTCCGGCTCCTTCTCCCACAAGGAAGGGCCCAGCCCTGAAGGCTCTTGCTGCTCTTCACGGTGCTTTGGCGCCCTATCTACAGGCACAACAGCACTGGGGATCTGTGCTTTCCCAGAGACGCAACTTCTCATGGCACTCGGCCGCGGCAGAGCCTCTTGCCGAAAAGGCAAACGTCCGGCTCCTTCTCCCACAAGGAAGGGCCCAGCCCTGAAAGCTCTTGCTGCTCTTCACGGTGCCTTGGCGCCCTATCTACAGGCACAACAGCACTGGGGATCTGTGCTTTCCCAGAGATGCAACTTCTCATGGCGCTCGGCCGCGGCACAGCCTCTTGCCGAAAAGGCAAACGTCCGGCTCCTTCTCCCACAAGGAAGGGCCCAGACCTGAAGGCTCTTGCTGCTCTTCACAGTGCTTTGGCGCCCTATCTACAGCACAACAGCAGTGGGGATCTGTGCTTTCCCAGAGACGCAACATCTCATGGCGCTCGGCCGCGGCAGAGCCTCTTGCCGAAAAGGCAAACGTCCGGCTCCTTCTCCCACAAGGAAGGGTCCAGACCTGAAAGCTCTTGCTGCTCTTCACGGTGCCTTGGCGCCCTATCTACGGGCCCAACAACAGTGGGGATCTGTGCTTTCCCAGAGACGCAACTTCTCATGGCGCTCGGCCGCGGCAGAGCCTCTTGCCGAAAAGGCAAACGTCCGGCTCCTTCTCCCAGAAGGAGGAGCCCAGCCCTGAAAGCTCTTGCTGCTCTTCACGGTGCCTTGGCGCCCTATCTACAGGCACAACAGCAGTGGGGATCTGTGCTTTCCCAGAGACGCAACTTCTCATGGCGCTCGGCCGCGGCAGTGCCTCTTGCTGAAAACGCAAACATCCGGCTCCTTCTCCCACAAGGAAGGGCCCAGCCCTTAAGCTGTTGCTGCTCTTCACGGTGCCTTGGCGCCCTATCTACAGGCACAACAGCACTGGGGATCTGTGCTTTCTCAGAGACGCAACATCTCATGGCACTCGGCCGCGGCAGAGCCTCTTGCCGAAAAGGCAAACGTCCGGCTCCTTCTCCCACAAGGAAGGGCCCAGCCCTGAGAGCTCTTGCTGCTCTTCACGGTGCTTTGGCGCCCTATCTACAGGCACAACAGCACTGGGGATCTGTGCTTTCCCAGAGACGCAACATCTCATGGCGCTCGGCCGCGGCACAGCCTCTCTCCGATAAGGCAAACATCCGGCTCCTTCTCCCACAAGGAAGGGCCCAGCCCTGAAAGCTCTTGCTGCTCTTCACGGTGCCTTGGCACCCTATCTACAGGCACAACAGCAGTGGGGATCTGTGCTTTCCCAGAGACGCAACATCTCATGGCACTCGGCCGCGGCAGAGCCTCTTGCCGAAAAGGCAAACGTCCGGCTCCTTCTCCCACAGGGAAGGGCCCAGCCCTGAAAGCTCTTGCTGCTCTTCACGGTGCCTTGGCGCCCTATCTACAGGCACAACAGCAGTGGGGATCTGTGCTTTCCCAGAGACGCAACATCTCATGGCGCTCGGCCGCGGCAGTGCCTATTGGCGAAAAGGCAAACGTCCGGCTCCTTCTCCCACAAGGAAGGGCCCAGCCCTGAAAGCTCTTGCTGCTTTTCACGGTGCCTTTGCGCCCTATCTACAGGCACAACAGCAGTGGGGATCTGTGCTTTCCCAGAGACGCAACTTCTCATGGCGCTCGGCCGCGGCACAGCCTCTCTCCGATAAGGCAAACGTCCGGCTCCTTCTCCCACAAGGAAGGGCCCAGCCCTGAAGGCTCTTGCTGCTCTTCACGGTGCTTTGGCGCCCTATCTACAGGCACAACAGCAGTGGGGATCTGTGCTTTCCCAGAGACGCAACTTCTCATGGCGCTCGGCCGCGGCAGAGCCTCTTGCCGAAAAGGCAAACGTCTGGCTCCTTCTCCCACAAGGAAGGGCCCAGCCCTGAAAGCTCTTGCTGCTCTTCACGGTGCCTTGGCGCCCTATCTACAGGCACAACAGCACTGGGGATCTGTGCTTTCCCAGAGACGCAACATCTCATGGCGCTCGGCCGCGGCACAGCCTCTTGCCGAAAAGGCAAACGTCCGGCTCCTTCTCCCACAAGGAAGGGCCCAGCCCTGAAAGCTCTTGCTGCTCTTCACGGTGCCTTGGCGCCCTATCTACAGGCACAACAGCACTGGGGATCTGTGCTTTCTCAGAGACGCAACATCTCATGGCGCTCGGCCGCGGCAGAGCCTCTTGCCGAAAAGGCAAACGTCCGGCTCCTTCTCCCACAAGGAAGGGTCCAGACCTGAAAGCTCTTGCTGCTCTTCACGGTGCCTTGGCGCCCTATCTACAGGCACAACAGCACTGGGGATCTGTGCTTTCCCAGAGACGCAACATCTCATGGCGCTCGGCCGCGGCAGAGCCTCTTGCCGAAAAGGCAAACGTCCGGCTCCTTCTCCCACAAGGAAGGGCCCAGCCCTGAAAGCTCTTGCTGCTCTCACAGTGCCTTGGCGCCCTATCTACAGGCACAACAGCAGTGGGGATCTGTGCTTTCCCAGAGACGCAACTTCTCATGGCGCTCGGCCGCGGCACAGCCTCTTGCCGAAAAGGCAAACGTCCGGCTCCTTCTCCCACAAGGAAGGGCCCAGCCCTGAAAGCTCTTGCTGCTCTCACAGTGCCTTGGCGCCCTATCTACAGGCACAACAGCAGTGGGGATCTGTGCTTTCCCAGAGACGCAACATCTCATGGCGCTCGGGCCGCAGCAGTGCCTCATGCCGAAAAGGCAAACGTCCGGCTCCTTCTCCCACAAGGAAGGGCCCAGCCCTGAAAGCTCTTGCTGCTCTTCACGGTGCCTTTGCGCCCTATCTACAGGCCCAACAGCAGTGGGGATCTGTGCTTTCCCAGAGACGCAACATCTCATGGCGCTCGGCCGCGGCAGTGCCTCTTGCCGAAAAGGCAAACGTCCGGCTCCTTCTCCCACAAGGAAGGGCCCAGCCCTGAAAGCTCTTGCTGCTCTTCACGGTGCCTTTGCGCCCTATCTACAGGCACAACAGCACTGGGGATCTGTGCTTTCCCAGAGATGCAACTTCTCATGGCGCTCGGCCGCGGCACAGCCTCTTGCCGAAAAGGCAAACGTCCGGCTCCTTCTCCCACAAGGAAGGGCCCAGCCCTGAAGGCTCTTGCTGCTCTTCACGGTGCTTTGGCGCCCTATCTACAGGCACAAGAGCAGTGGGGATCTGTGCTTTCCCAGAGACGCAACATCTCATGGCGCTCGGCCGCGGCACAGCCTCTCTCCGATAAGGCAAACGTCCGGCTCCTTCTCCCACAAGGAAGGGCCCAGCCCTGAAAGCTCTTGCTGCTCTTCACGGTGCCTTGGCGCCCTATCTACAGGCACAACAGCACTGGGGATCTGTGCTTTCCCAGAGACGCAACTTCTCATGGCGCTCGGCCGCGGCAGAGCCTCTTGCCGAAAAGGCAAACGTCCGGCTCCTTCTCCCAGAAGGAGGGGCCCAGCCCTGAAAGCTCTTGCTGCTCTTCACGGTGCCTTGGCGCCCTATCTACAGGCACAACAGCACTGGGGATCTGTGCTTTCCCAGAGACGCAACATCTCATGGCGCTCGGCCGCGGCAGAGCCTCTTGCCGAAAAGGCAAACGTCCGGCTCCTTCTCCCACAAGGAAGGGCCCAGCCCTGAAAGCTCTTGCTGCTCTTCACGGTGCCTTGGCGCCCTATCTACAGGCACAAGAGCAGTGGGTATCTGTGCTTTCCCAGAGACGCAACATCTCATGGCGCTCGGCCGCGGCAGTGCCTCATCCGAAAAGGCAAACGTCCGGCTCCTTCTCCCAGAAGGAAGGGCCCAGCCCTTAAGCTGTTGCTGCTCTTCACGGTGCCTTGGCACCCTATCTACAGGCACAACAGCAGTGGGGATCTGTGCTTTCCCAGAGACGCAACATCTCATGGCGCTCGGCCGCGGCAGAGCCTCTTGCCGAAAAGGCAAACGTCCGGCTCCTTCTCCCACAAGGAAGGGCCCAGCCCTGAAAGCTCTTGCTGCTCTTCACGGTGCCTTGGCGCCCTATCTACAGGCACAACAGCACTGGGGATCTGTGCTTTCCCAGAGACGCAACTTCTCATGGCGCTCGGCCGCGGTAGTGCCTATTGCTGAAAACGCAAACGTCCGGCTCCTTCTCCCACAAGGAAGGGCCCAGCCCTTAAGCTGTTGCTGCTCTTCACGGTGCCTTGGCGCCCTATCTACAGGCACAACAGCACTGGGGATCTGTGCTTTCCCAGACACGCAACATCTCATGGCGCTCGGCCGCGGCACAGCCTCTTGCCGAAAAGGCAAACGTCCGGCTCCTTCTCCCACAAGGAAGGGCCCAGCCCTGAAAGCTCTTGCTGCTCTTCACGGTGCCTTGGCGCCCTATCTACAGGCACAACAGCAGTGGGGATCTGTGCTTTCCCAGAGACGCAACATCTCATGGCGCTCGGCCGCGGCAGAGCCTCTTGCCGACAAGGCAAACGTCCGGCTCCTTCTCCCACAAGGAAGGGCCCAGCCCTGAAAGCTCTTGCTGCTCTTCACGGTGCCTTGGCGCCCTATCTACAGGCACAACAGCACTGGGGATCTGTGCTTTCCCAGAGACGCAACATCTCATGGCGCTCGGCCGCGGCAGAGCCTCTTGCCGAAAAGGCAAACGTCCGGCTCCTTCTCCCACAAGGAAGGGCCCAGCCCTGAAAGCTCTTGCTGCTCTCACAGTGCCTTGGCGCCCTATCTACAGGCACAACAGCAGTGGGGATCTGTGCTTTCCCAGAGACGCAACTTCTCATGGCGCTCGGCCGCGGCAGAGCCTCTTGCCGAAAAGGCAAACGTCCGGCTCCTTCTCCCACAAGGAAGGGCCCAGCCCTGAAAGCTCTTGCTGCTCTCACAGTGCCTTGGCGCCCTATCTACAGGCACAAGAGCAGTGGGGATCTGTGCTTTCCCAGAGACGCAACATCTCATGGCGCTCGGCCGCGGCAGTGCCTCATCCGAAAAGGCAAACGTCCGGCTCCTTCGCCCAGAAGGAAGGGCCCAGCCCTTAAGCTGTTGCTGCTCTTCACGGTGCCTTGGCGCCCTATCTACAGGCACAACAGCAGTGGGGATCTGTGCTTTCCCAGAGACGCAACATCTCATGGCGCTCGGCCGCGGCAGAGCCTCTTGCTGAAAAGGCAAACGTCCGGCTCCTTCTCCCACAAGGAAGGGCCCAGCCCTGAAAGCTCTTGCTGCTCTTCACGGTGCCTTGGCACCCTATCTACAGGCACAACAGCAGTGGGGATCTGTGCTTTCCCAGAGACGCAACATCTCATGGCACTCGGCCGCGGCAGAGCCTCTTGCCGAAAAGGCAAACGTCCGGCTCCTTCTCCCACAAGGAAGGGCCCAGCCCTGAAAGCTCTTGCTGCTCTTCACGGTGCCTTGGCGCCCTATCTACAGGCACAACAGCAGTGGGGATCTGTGCTTTCCCAGAGACGCAACATCTCATGGCGCTCGGCCGCGGCAGAGCCTCTTGCCGAAAAGGCAAACGTCCGGCTCCTTCTCCCACAAGGAAGGGTCCAGACCTGAAAGCTCTTGCTGCTCTTCACGGTGCCTTGGCGCCCTATCTACGGGCCCAACAACAGTGGGGATCTGTGCTTTCCCAGAGACGCAACTTCTCATGGCGCTCGGCCGCGGCAGAGCCTCTTGCCGAAAAGGCAAACGTCCGGCTCCTTCTCCCAGAAGGAGGAGCCCAGCCCTGAAAGCTCTTGCTGCTCTTCACGGTGCCTTGGCGCCCTATCTACAGGCACAACAGCAGTGGGGATCTGTGCTTTCCCAGAGACGCAACATCTCATGGCGCTCGGCCGCGGCAGTGCCTCTTGCTGAAAACGCAAACATCCGGCTCCTTCTCCCACAAGGAAGGGCCCAGCCCTTAAGCTGTTGCTGCTCTTCACGGTGCCTTGGCGCCCTATCTACAGGCACAACAGCACTGGGGATCTGTGCTTTCCCAGAGACAAAACTTCTCATGGCGCTCGGCTGCGGCACAGCCTCTTGCCGAAAAGGCAAACGTCCGGCTCCTTCTCCCACAAGGAAGGGCCCAGCCCTGAAAGCTCTTGCTGCTCTTCACGGTGCCTTGGCACCCTATCTACAGGCACAACAGCACTGGGGATCTGTGCTTTCTCAGAGACGCAACATCTCATGGCACTCGGCCGCGGCAGAGCCTCTTGCCGAAAAGGCAAACGTCCGGCTCCTTCTCCCACAAGGAAGGGCCCAGCCCTGAAAGCTCTTGCTGCTCTTCACGGTGCCTTTGCGCCCTATCTACAGGCACAACAGCACTGGGGATCTGTGCTTTCCCAGAGATGCAACATCTCATGGCGCTCGGCGGCGGCAGATCCTCTTGCCGAAAAGGCAAACGTCCAGCTCCTTCTCCCACAAGGAAGGGCCCAGCCCTGAAAGCTCTTGCTGCTCTTCACGGTGCCTTGGCGCCCTATCTACAGGCACAACAGCAGTGGGGATCTGTGCTTTCCCAGAGACGCAACATCTCATGGCGCTCGGCCGCGGCAGAGCCTCTTGCCGACAAGGCAAACGTCCGGCTCCTTCTCCCACAAGGAAGGGCCCAGCCCTTAAAGCTCTTGCTGGTCTTCACGGTGCCTTGGCGCCCTATCTACAGGCACAACAGCAGTGGGGATCTGTGCTTTCCCAGAGACGCAACATCTCATGGCGCTCGGCCGCGGCAGAGCCTCTTGCCGAAAAGGCAAACGTCCAGCTCCTTCTCCCACAAGGAAGGGCCCAGCCCTGAAAGCTCTTGCTGCTCTCACAGTGCCTTGGCGCCCTATCTACAGGCACAACAGCAGTGGGGATCTGTGCTTTCCCAGAGACGCAACTTCTCATGGCGCTCGGCCGCGGCAGAGCCTCTTGCCGAAAAGGCAAACGTCCGGCTCCTTCTCCCACAAGGAAGGGCCCAGCCCTGAAGGCTCTTGCTGCTCTTCACGGTGCTTTGGCGCCCTATCTACAGCACAACAGCAGTGGGGATCTGTGCTTTCCCAGAGACGCAACATCTCATGGCGCTCGGCCGCGGCAGAGCCTCTTGCCGAAAAGGCAAATGTCCGGCTCCTTCTCCCAGAAGGAGGGGCCCAGCCCTGAAAGCTCTTGCTGCTCTTCACGGTGCCTTGGCGCCCTATCTACAGGCACAACAGCACTGGGGATCTGTGCTTTCCCAGAGACGCAACTTCTCATGGCGCTCGGCCGCGGCAGAGCCTCTTGCCGAAAAGGCAAACGTCCGGCTCCTTCTCCCAGAAGGAGGGGCCCAGCCCTGAAAGCTCTTGCTGCTCTTCACGGTGCCTTGGCGCCCTATCTACAGGCACAACAGCAGTGGGGATCTGTGCTTTCCCAGAGACGCAACTTCTCATGGCGCTCGGCCGCGGCAGTGCCTATTGCTGAAAACGCAAACGTCCGGCTCCTTCTCCCACAAGGAAGGGCCCAGCCCTGAAAGCTCTTGCTGCTCTTCACGGTGCCTTTGCGCCCTATCTATAGGCACAACAGCACTGGGGATCTGTGCTTTCCCAGAGATGCAACATCTCATGGCGGTCGGCGGCGGCAGATCCTCTTGCCGAAAAGGCAAACGTCCAGCTCCTTCTCCCACAAGGAAGGGCCCAGCCCTGAAAGCTCTTGCTGCTCTTCACGGTGCCTTGGCGCCCTATCTACAGGCACAACAGCAGTGGGGATCTGTGCTTTCCCAGAGACGCAACATCTCATGGCGCTCGGCCGCGGCAGAGCCTCTTGCCGACAAGGCAAACGTCCGGCTCCTTCTCCCACAAGGAAGGGCCCAGCCCTTAAAGCTCTTGCTGGTCTTCACGGTGCCTTGGCGCCCTATCTACAGGCACAACAGCAGTGGGGATCTGTGCTTTCCCAGAGACGCAACATCTCATGGCGCTCGGCCGCGGCAGAGCCTCTTGCCGAAAAGGCAAACGTCCAGCTCCTTCTCCCACAAGGAAGGGCCCAGCCCTGAAAGCTCTTGCTGCTCTCACAGTGCCTTGGCGCCCTATCTACAGGCACAACAGCAGTGGGGATCTGTGCTTTCCCAGAGACGCAACTTCTCATGGCGCTCGGCCGCGGCAGAGCCTCTTGCCGAAAAGGCAAACGTCCGGCTCCTTCTCCCACAAGGAAGGGCCCAGCCCTGAAAGCTCTTGCTGCTCTCACAGTGCCTTGGCGCCCTATCTACAGGCACAAGAGCAGTGGGGATCTGTGCTTTCCCAGAGACGCAACATCTCATGGCGCTCGGCCGCGGCAGTGCCTCATCCGAAAAGGCAAACGTCCGGCTCCTTCTCCCAGAAGGAAGGGCCCAGCCCTGAGAGCTCTTGCTGCTCTTCACGGTGCCTTGGCGCCCTATCTACAGGCACAACAGCACTGGGGATCTGTGCTTTCCCAGAGACGCAACATCTCATGGCGCTCGGCCGCGGCAGAGCCTCTTGCCGACAAGGCAAACGTCCGGCTCCTTCTCCCACAAGGAAGGGCCCAGCCCTGAAAGCTCTTGCTGCTCTTCACGGTGCCTTGGCGCCCTATCTACAGGCACAACAGCACTGGGGATCTGTGCTTTCCCAGAGACGCAACATCTCATGGCGCTCGGCCGCGGCAGAGCCTCTTGCCGAAAAGGCAAACGTCCGGCTCCTTCTCCCACAAGGAAGGGCCCAGCCCTGAAAGCTCTTGCTGCTCTCACAGTGCCTTGGCGCCCTATCTACAGGCACAACAGCAGTGGGGATCTGTGCTTTCCCAGAGACGCAACTTCTCATGGCGCTCGGCCGCGGCAGAGCCTCTTGCCGAAAAGGCAAACGTCCGGCTCCTTCTCCCACAAGGAAGGGCCCAGCCCTGAAAGCTCTTGCTGCTCTCACAGTGCCTTGGCGCCCTATCTACAGGCACAAGAGCAGTGGGGATCTGTGCTTTCCCAGAGACGCAACATCTCATGGCGCTCGGCCGCGGCAGTGCCTCATCCGAAAAGGCAAACGTCCGGCTCCTTCGCCCAGAAGGAAGGGCCCAGCCCTTAAGCTGTTGCTGCTCTTCACGGTGCCTTGGCGCCCTATCTACAGGCACAACAGCAGTGGGGATCTGTGCTTTCCCAGAGACGCAATATCTCATGGCGCTCGGCCGCGGCAGAGCCTCTTGCCGAAAAGGCAAACGTCCGGCTCCTTCTCCCACAAGGAAGGGTCCAGACCTGAAAGCTCTTGCTGCTCTTCACGGTGCCTTGGCGCCCTATCTACAGGCACAACAGCAGTGGGGATCTGTGCTTTCCCAGAGACGCAACATCTCATGGCGCTCGGCCGCGGCAGAGCCTCTTGCTGAAAAGGCAAACGTCCGGCTCCTTCTCCCACAAGGAAGGGCCCAGCCCTGAAAGCTCTTGCTGCTCTTCACGGTGCCTTGGCACCCTATCTACAGGCACAACAGCAGTGGGGATCTGTGCTTTCCCAGAGACGCAACATCTCATGGCACTCGGCCGCGGCAGAGCCTCTTGCCGAAAAGGCAAACGTCCGGCTCCTTCTCCCACAAGGAAGGGCCCAGCCCTGAAAGCTCTTGCTGCTCTTCACGGTGCCTTGGCGCCCTATCTACAGGCACAACAGCAGTGGGGATCTGTGCTTTCCCAGAGACGCAACATCTCATGGCGCTCGGCCGCGGCAGAGCCTCTTGCCGAAAAGGCAAACGTCCGGCTCCTTCTCCCACAAGGAAGGGTCCAGACCTGAAAGCTCTTGCTGCTCTTCACGGTGCCTTGGCGCCCTATCTACGGGCCCAACAACAGTGGGGATCTGTGCTTTCCCAGAGACGCAACTTCTCATGGCGCTCGGCCGCGGCAGAGCCTCTTGCCGAAAAGGCAAACGTCCGGCTCCTTCTCCCAGAAGGAGGAGCCCAGCCCTGAAAGCTCTTGCTGCTCTTCACGGTGCCTTGGCGCCCTATCTACAGGCACAACAGCAGTGGGGATCTGTGCTTTCCCAGAGACGCAACATCTCATGGCGCTCGGCCGCGGCAGAGCCTCTTGCTGAAAACGCAAACATCCGGCTCCTTCTCCCACAAGGAAGGGCCCAGCCCTTAAGCTGTTGCTGCTCTTCACGGTGCCTTGGCGCCCTATCTACAGGCACAACAGCACTGGGGATCTGTGCTTTCCCAGAGACAAAACTTCTCATGGCGCTCGGCTGCGGCACAGCCTCTTGCCGAAAAGGCAAACGTCCGGCTCCTTCTCCCACAAGGAAGGGCCCAGCCCTGAAAGCTCTTGCTGCTCTTCACGGTGCCTTGGCACCCTATCTACAGGCACAACAGCACTGGGGATCTGTGCTTTCTCAGAGACGCAACATCTCATGGCACTCGGCCGCGGCAGAGCCTCTTGCCGAAAAGGCAAACGTCCGGCTCCTTCTCCCACAAGGAAGGGCCCAGCCCTGAAAGCTCTTGCTGCTCTTCACGGTGCCTTTGCGCCCTATCTACAGGCACAACAGCACTGGGGATCTGTGCTTTCCCAGAGATGCAACATCTCATGGCGCTCGGCGGCGGCAGATCCTCTTGCCGAAAAGGCAAACGTCCAGCTCCTTCTCCCACAAGGAAGGGCCCAGCCCTGAAAGCTCTTGCTGCTCTTCACGGTGCCTTGGCGCCCTATCTACAGGCACAACAGCAGTGGGGATCTGTGCTTTCCCAGAGACGCAACATCTCATGGCGCTCGGCCGCGGCAGAGCCTCTTGCCGACAAGGCAAACGTCCGGCTCCTTCTCCCACAAGGAAGGGCCCAGCCCTTAAAGCTCTTGCTGGTCTTCACGGTGCCTTGGCGCCCTATCTACAGGCACAACAGCAGTGGGGATCTGTGCTTTCCCAGAGACGCAACATCTCATGGCGCTCGGCCGCGGCAGAGCCTCTTGCCGAAAAGGCAAACGTCCAGCTCCTTCTCCCACAAGGAAGGGCCCAGCCCTGAAAGCTCTTGCTGCTCTCACAGTGCCTTGGCGCCCTATCTACAGGCACAACAGCAGTGGGGATCTGTGCTTTCCCAGAGACGCAACTTCTCATGGCGCTCGGCCGCGGCAGAGCCTCTTGCCGAAAAGGCAAACGTCCGGCTCCTTCTCCCACAAGGAAGGGCCCAGCCCTGAAAGCTCTTGCTGCTCTCACAGTGCCTTGGCGCCCTATCTACAGGCACAAGAGCAGTGGGGATCTGTGCTTTCCCAGAGACGCAACATCTCATGGCGCTCGGCCGCGGCAGTGCCTCATCCGAAAAGGCAAACGTCCGGCTCCTTCTCCCAGAAGGAAGGGCCCAGCCCTGAGAGCTCTTGCTGCTCTTCACGGTGCCTTGGCGCCCTATCTACAGGCACAACAGCAGTGGGGATCTGTGCTTTCCCAGAGACGCAACATCTCATGGCGCTCGGCCGCGGCAGAGCCTCTTGCCGAAAAGGCAAACGTCCGGCTCCTTCTCCCACAAGGAAGGGTCCAGACCTGAAAGCTCTTGCTGCTCTTCACGGTGCCTTGGCGCCCTATCTACAGGCACAACAGCAGTGGGGATCTGTGCTTTCCCAGAGACGCAACATCTCATGGCGCTCGGCCGCGGCAGAGCCTCTTGCCGAAAAGGCAAACGTCCGGCTCCTTCTCCCACAAGGAAGGGCCCAGCCCTGAAAGCTCTTGCTGCTCTTCACGGTGCCTTGGCGCCCTATCTACAGGCACAACAGCAGTGGGGATCTGTGCTTTCCCAGAGATGCAACTTCTCATGGCGCTCGGCCGCGGCACAGCCTCTTGCCGAAAAGGCAAACGTCCGGCTCCTTCTCCCACAAGGAAGGGCCCAGCCCTGAAGGCTCTTGCTGCTCTTCACAGTGCTTTGGCGCCCTATCTACAGCACAACAGCAGTGGGGATCTGTGCTTTCCCAGAGACGCAACTTCTCATGGCGCTCGGCCGCGGCAGAGCCTCTTGCCGAAAAGGCAAACGTCCGGCTCCTTCTCCCACAAGGAATGGCCCAGCCCTGAAAGCTCTTGCTGCTCTTCACGGTGCCTTGGCGCCCTATCTACAGGCACAACAGCACTGGGGATCTGTGCTTTCCCAGAGACGCAACATCTCATGGCGCTCGGCCGCGGCAGAGCCTCTTGCCGAAAAGGCAAACGTCCGGCTCCTTCTCCCAGAAGGAGGGGCCCAGCCCTGAAAGCTCTTGCTGCTCTTCACGGTGCCTTGGCGCCCTATCTACAGGCACAACAGCAGTGGGGATCTGTGCTTTCCCAGAGACGCAACTTCTCATGGCGCTCGGCCGCGGCAGTGCCTATTGCTGAAAACGCAAACGTCCGGCTCCTTCTCCCACAAGGAAGGGCCCAGCCCTGAAAGCTCTTGCTGCTCTTCACGGTGCCTTTGCGCCCTATCTATAGGCACAACAGCACTGGGGATCTGTGCTTTCCCAGAGATGCAACATCTCATGGCGGTCGGCGGCGGCAGATCCTCTTGCCGAAAAGGCAAACGTCCAGCTCCTTCTCCCACAAGGAAGGGCCCAGCCCTGAAAGCTCTTGCTGCTCTTCACGGTGCCTTGGCGCCCTATCTACAGGCACAACAGCAGTGGGGATCTGTGCTTTCCCAGAGACGCAACATCTCATGGCGCTCGGCCGCGGCAGAGCCTCTTGCCGACAAGGCAAACGTCCGGCTCCTTCTCCCACAAGGAAGGGCCCAGCCCTTAAAGCTCTTGCTGGTCTTCACGGTGCCTTGGCGCCCTATCTACAGGCACAACAGCAGTGGGGATCTGTGCTTTCCCAGAGACGCAACATCTCATGGCGCTCGGCCGCGGCAGAGCCTCTTGCCGAAAAGGCAAACGTCCAGCTCCTTCTCCCACAAGGAAGGGCCCAGCCCTGAAAGCTCTTGCTGCTCTTCACGGTGCCTTGGCGCCCTATCTACAGGCACAACAGCAGTGGGGATCTGTGCTTTCCCAGAGACGCAACTTCTCATGGCGCTCGGCCGCGGCAGAGCCTCTTGCCGAAAAGGCAAACGTCCGGCTCCTTCTCCCACAAGGAAGGGCCCAGCCCTGAAAGCTCTTGCTGCTCTCACAGTGCCTTGGCGCCCTATCTACAGGCACAAGAGCAGTGGGGATCTGTGCTTTCCCAGAGACGCAACATCTCATGGCGCTCGGCCGCGGCAGTGCCTCATCCGAAAAGGCAAACGTCCGGCTCCTTCTCCCAGAAGGAAGGGCCCAGCCCTGAGAGCTCTTGCTGCTCTTCACGGTGCCTTGGCGCCCTATCTACAGGCACAACAGCACTGGGGATCTGTGCTTTCCCAGAGACGCAACATCTCATGGCGCTCGGCCGCGGCAGAGCCTCTTGCCGAAAAGGCAAACGTCCAGCTCCTTCTCCCACAAGGAAGGGCCCAGCCCTGAAAGCTCTTGCTGCTCTTCACGGTGCCTTGGCGCCCTATCTACAGGCACAACAGCAGTGGGGATCTGTGCTTTCCCAGAGATGCAACTTCTCATGGCGCTCGGCCGCGGCACAGCCTCTTGCCGAAAAGGCAAACGTCCGGCTCCTTCTCCCAGAAGGAGGAGCCCAGCCCTGAAAGCTCTTGCTGCTCTTCACGGTGCCTTGGCGCCCTATCTACAGGCACAACAGCAGTGGGGATCTGTGCTTTCCCAGAGACGCAACTTCTCATGGCGCTCGGCCGCGGCAGTGCCTCTTGCTGAAAACGCAAACATCCGGCTCCTTCTCCCACAAGGAAGGGCCCAGCCCTTAAGCTGTTGCTGCTCTTCACGGTGCCTTGGCGCCCTATCTCCAGGCACAACAGCACTGGGGATCTGTGCTTTCCCAGAGACAAAACTTCTCATGGCGCTCGGCTGCGGCACAGCCTCTTGCCGAAAAGGCAAACGTCCGGCTCCTTCTCCCACAAGGAAGGGCCCAGCCCTGAAAGCTCTTGCTGCTCTTCACGGTGCCTTGGCGCCCTATCTACAGGCACAACAGCAGTGGGGATCTGTGCTTTCCCAGAGACGCAACATCTCATGGCGCTCGGCCGCGGCAGAGCCTCTTGCCGAAAAGGCAAACGTCCGGCTCCTTCTCCCACAAGGAAGGGCCCAGCCCTGAAAGCTCTTGCTGCTCTTCACGGTGCCTTTGCGCCCTATCTACAGGCACAACAGCAGTGGGGATCTGTGCTTTCCCAGAGACGCAACATCTCATGGCGCTCGGCCGCGGCAGAGCCTCTTGCCGAAAAGGCAAACGTCCGGCTCCTTCTCCCACAAGGAAGGGCCCAGCCCTGAAAGCTCTTGCTGCTCTTCACGGTGCCTTGGCGCCCTATCTACAGGCACAACAGCAGTGGGGATCTGTGCTTTCCCAGATACGCAACATCTCATGGCGCTCAGCCGCGGCAGAGCCTCTTGCCGAAAAGGCAAACGTCCGGCTCCTTCTCCCAGAAGGAGGGGCCCAGCCCTGAAAGCTCTTGCTGCTCTTCACGGTGCCTTGGCGCCCTATCTACAGGCACAACAGCACTGGGGATCTGTGCTTTCCCAGAGACGCAACATCTCATGGCGCTCGGCCGCGGCAGAGCCTCTTGCCGAAAAGGCAAACGTCCAGCTCCTTCTCCCACAAGGAAGGGCCCAGCCCTGAAAGCTCTTGCTGCTCTTCACGGTGCCTTGGCGCCCTATCTACAGGCACAACAGCACTGGGGATCTGTGCTTTCCCAGAGACGCAACTTCTCATGGCGCTCGGCCGCGGCAGAGCCTCTTGCCGAAAAGGCAAACGTCCGGCTCCTTCTCCCACAAGGAAGGGCCCAGCCCTGAAAGCTCTTGCTGCTCTTCACGGTGCCTTGGCGCCCTATCTACAGGCACAACAGCACTGGGGATCTGTGCTTTCCCAGAGACGCAACTTCTCATGGCGCTCGGCCACGGCACAGCCTCTTGCCGAAAAGGCAAACGTCCGGCTCCTTCTCCCACAAGGAAGGGCCCAGCCCTGAAAGCTCTTGCTGCTCTTCACGGTGCCTTGGCGCCCTATCTACAGGCACAACAGCACTGGGGATCTGTGCTTTCCCAGAGACGCAACTTCTCATGGCGCTCGGCCACGGCACAGCCTCTTGCCGAAAAGGCAAACGTCCGGCTCCTTCTCCCACAAGGAAGGGCCCAGCCCTGAAAGCTCTTGCTGCTCTTCACGGTGCCTTGGCGCCCTATCTACAGGCACAACAGCACTGGGGATCTGTGCTTTCCCAGAGACGCAACATCTCATGGCGCTCGGCCGCGGCAGAGCCTCTTGCCGAAAAGGCAAACGTCCGGCTCCTTCTCCCACAAGGATGGGCCCAGCCCTGAAAGCTCTTGCTGCTCTTCACGGTGCCTTGGCGCCCTATCTACAGGCACAGCAGCACTGGGGATCTGTGCTTTCCCAGAGAAGCAACATCTCATGGCGCTCGGCCGCGGCAGAGCCTCTTGCCGAAAAGGCAAACGTCCGGCTCCTTCTCCCACAAGGAAGGGTCCAGACCTGAAAGCTCTTGCTGCTCTTCACGGTGCCTTGGTGCCCTATCTACAGGCACAACAGCAGTGGGGATCTGTGCTTTCCCAGAGACGCAACATCTCATGGCACTCGGCCGCGGCAGAGCCTCTTGCCGAAAAGGCAAACGTCCGGCTCCTTCTCCCACAAGGAAGGGCCCAGCCCTGAAAGCTCTTGCTGCTCTTCACGGTGCCTTGGCGCCCTATCTACAGGCACAACAGCAGTGGGGATCTGTGCTTTCCAAGAGACGCAACATCTCATGGCGCTCGGCCGCGGCAGTGCCTCTTGGCGAAAAGGCAAACGTCCGGCTCCTTCTCCCACAAGGAAGGGCCCAGCCCTGAAAGCTCTTGCTGCTCTTCACGGTGCCTTTGCGCCCTATCTACAGGCACAACAGCAGTGGGGATCTGTGCTTTCCCAGAGACGCAACTTCTCATGGCGCTCGGCCGCGGCACAGCCTCTCTCCGATAAGGCAAACGTCCGGCTCCTTCTCCCACAAGGAAGGGCCCAGCCCTGAAGGCTCTTGCTGCTCTTCACGGTGCTTTGGCGCCCTATCTACAGGCACAACAGCACTGGGGATCTGTGCTTTCCCAGAGACGCAACTTCTCATGGCGCTCGGCCGCGGCAGTGCCTATTGCTGAAAACGCAAACGTCCGGCTCCTTCTCCCACAAGGAAGGGTCCAGACCTGAAAGCTCTTGCTGCTCTTCACGGTGCCTTGGTGCCCTATCTACAGGCACAACAGCAGTGGGGATCTGTGCTTTCCCAGAGACGCAACATCTCATGGCGCTCGGCCGCGGCAGAGCCTCTTGCCGAAAAGGCAAACGTCCGGCTCCTTCTCCCACAAGGAAGGGCCCAGCCCTGAAAGCTCTTGCTGCTCTTCACGGTGCCTTGGCACCCTATCTACAGGCACAACAGCAGTGGGGATCTGTGCTTTCCCAGAGACGCAACATCTCATGGCGCTCGGCCGCGCCAGAGCCTCTTGCCGAAAAGGCAAACGTCCGGCTCCTTCTCCCACAAGGAAGGGCCCAGCCCTGAAAGCTCTTGCTGCTCTTCACGGTGCCTTGGTGCCCTATCTACAGGCACAACAGCAGTGGGGATCTGTGCTTTCCCAGAGACGCAACATCTCATGGCGCTCGGCCGCGGCAGAGCCTCTTGCCGAAAAGGCAAACGTCCGGCTCCTTCTCCCACAAGGAAGGGCCCAGCCCTGAAAGCTCTTGCTGCTCTTCACGGTGCCTTGGCGCCCTATCTACAGGCACAACAGCAGTGGGGATCTGTGCTTTCCCAGAGACGCAACATCTCATGGCGCTCGGCCGCGGCAGAGCCTCTTGCCGAAAAGGCAAACATCCGGCTCCTTCTCCCACAAGGAAGGGCCCAGCCCTGAAAGCTCTTGCTGCTCTTCACGGTGCCTTGGCGCCCTATCTACAGGCACAACAGCACTGGGGATCTGTGCTTTCCCAGAGACGCAACATCTCATGGCGCTCGGCCGCGGCAGTGCCTATTGGCGAAAAGGCAAACATCCGGCTCCTTCTCCCACAAGGAAGGGCCCAGCCCTTAAGCTGTTGCTGCTCTTCACGGTGCCTTGGCGCCCTATCTACAGGCACAACAGCACTGGGGATCTGTGCTTTCCCAGAGACACAACTTCTCATGGCGCTCGGCTGCGGCACAGCCTCTTGCCGAAAAGGCAAACGTCCGGCTCCTTCTCCCACAAGGAAGGGCCCAGCCCTGAAAGCTCTTGCTGCTCTTCACGGTGCCTTGGCGCCCTATCTACAGGCACAAGAGCAGTGGGGATCTGTGCTTTCCCAGATACGCAACATCTCATGGCGCTCAGCCGCGGCAGAGCCTCTTGCCGAAAAGGCAAACGTCCGGCTCCTTCTCCCAGAAGGAGGGGCCCAGCCCTGAAAGCTCTTGCTGCTCTTCACGGTGCCTTGGCGCCCTATCTACAGGCACAACAGCAGTGGGGATCTGTGCTTTCCCAGAGACGCAACTTCTCATGGCGCTCGGCCGCGGCAGAGCCTCTTGCCGAAAAGGCAAACGTCCAGCTCCTTCTCCCACAAGGAAGGGCCCAGCCCTGAAAGCTCTTGCTGCTCTTCACGGTGCCTTGGCGCCCTATCTACAGGCACAACAGCACTGGGGATCTGTGCTTTCCCAGAGACGCAACATCTCATGGCGCTCGGCCGCGGCAGAGCCTCTTGCCGAAAAGGCAAACGTCCGGCTCCTTCTCCCACAAGGAAGGGCCCAGCCCTGAAAGCTCTTGCTGCTCTTCACGGTGCCTTTGCTCGCTATCTACAGGCACAACAGCAGTGGGGATCTGTGCTTTCCCAGAGACGCAACATCTCATGGCGCTCGGCCGCGGCAGAGCCTCTTGCCGAAAAGGCAAACGTCCGGCTCCTTCTCCCACAAGGAAGGGCCCAGCCCTGAAAGCTCTTGCTGCTCTTCACGGTGCCTTGGTGCCCTATCTACAGGCACAACAGCAGTGGGGATCTGTGCTTTCCCAGAGACGCAACATCTCATGGCGCTCGCCGCGGCAGAGCCTCTTGCCGAAAAGGCAAACGTCCGGCTCCTTCTCCCACAAGGAAGGCCCAGCCCTGAAAGCTCTTGCTGCTCTTCACGGTGCCTTGGCGCCCTATCTACAGGCACAACAGCACTGGGGATCTGTGCTTTCCCAGAGACGCAACATCTCATGGCGCTCGGCCGCGGCAGAGCCTCTTGCCGAAAAGGCAAACGTCCGGCTCCTTCTCCCAGAAGGAGGGGCCCAGCCCTGAAAGCTCTTGCTGCTCTTCACGGTGCCTTGGCGCCCTATCTACAGGCACAACAGCAGTGGGGATCTGTGCTTTCCCAGAGACGCAACTTCTCATGGCGCTCGGCCGCGGCAGTGCCTATTGCTGAAAACGCAAACGTCCGGCTCCTTCTCCCACAAGGAAGGGCCCAGCCCTGAAAGCTCTTGCTGCTCTTCACGGTGCCTTTGCGCCCTATCTACAGGCACAACAGCAGTGGGGATCTGTGCTTTCCCAGAGACGCAACATCTCATGGCGCTCGGCCGCGGCAGTGCCTATTGGCGAAAAGGCAAACGTCCGGCTCCTTCTCCCACAAGGAAGGGCCCAGCCCTGAAAGCTCTTGCTGCTCTTCACGGTGCTTTGGCGCCCTATCTACAGGCACAAGAGCAGTGGGGATCTGTGCTTTCCCAGAGACGCAACATCTCATGGCGCTCGGCCGCGGCAGAGCCTCTTGCCGAAAAGGCAAACGTCCGGCTCCTTCTCCCACAAGGAAGGGTCCAGACCTGAAAGCTCTTGCTGCTCTTCACGGTGCCTTGGCGCCCTATCTACGGGCCCAAAAACAGTGGGGATCTGTGCTTTCCCAGAGACGCAACATCTCATGGCGCTCGGCCGCGGCAGAGCCTCTTGCCGAAAAGGCAAACGTCCGGCTCCTTCTCCCAGAAGGAGGAGCCCAGCCCTGAAAGCTCTTGCTGCTCTTCACGGTGCCTTGGCGCCCTATCTACAGGCACAACAGCACTGGGGATCTGTGCTTTCCCAGAGACGCAACTTCTCATGGCGCTCGGCCGCGGCAGTGCCTCTTGCTGAAAACGCAAACATCCGGCTCCTTCTCCCACAAGGAAGGGCCCAGCCCTTAAGCTGTTGCTGCTCTTCACGGTGCCTTGGCGCCCTATCTACAGGCACAACAGCACTGGGGATCTGTGCTTTCCCAGAGACACAACTTCTCATGGCGCTCGGCTGCGGCACAGCCTCTTGCCGAAAAGGCAAACGTCCGGCTCCTTCTCCCACAAGGAAGGGCCCAGCCCTGAAAGCTCTTGCTGCTCTTCACGGTGCCTTGGCGCCCTATCTACAGGCACAAGAGCAGTGGGGATCTGTGCTTTCCCAGATACGCAACATCTCATGGCGCTCAGCCGCGGCAGAGCCTCTTGCCGAAAAGGCAAACGTCCGGCTCCTTCTCCCAGAAGGAGGGGCCCAGCCCTGAAAGCTCTTGCTGCTCTTCACGGTGCCTTGGCGCCCTATCTACAGGCACAACAGCAGTGGGGATCTGTGCTTTCCCAGAGACGCAACATCTCATGGCGCTCGGCCGCGGCAGAGCCTCTTGCCGAAAAGGCAAACGTCCGGCTCCTTCTCCCACAAGGAAGGGCCCAGCCCTGAAAGCTCTTGCTGCTCTTCACGGTGCCTTTGCTCGCTATCTACAGGCACAACAGCACTGGGGATCTGTGCTTTCCCAGAGACGCAACATCTCATGGCGCTCGGCCGCGGCACAGCCTCTCTCCGATAAGGCAAACGTCCGGCTCCTTCTCCCACAAGGAAGGGCCCAGCCCTGAAAGCTCTTGCTGCTCTTCACGGTGCCTTGGCACCCTATCTACAGGCACAACAGCAGTGGGGATCTGTGCTTTCCCAGAGACGCAACATCTCATGGCGCTCGCCGCGGCAGAGCCTCTTGCCGAAAAGGCAAACGTCCGGCTCCTTCTCCCACAAGGAAGGCCCAGCCCTGAAAGCTCTTGCTGGTCTTCACGGTGCCTTGGCGCCCTATCTACAGGCACAACAGCACTGGGGATCTGTGCTTTCCCAGAGACGCAACTTCTCATGGCGCTCGGCCGCGGCAGAGCCTCTTGCCGAAAAGGCAAACGTCCGGCTCCTTCTCCCAGAAGGAGGGGCCCAGCCCTGAAAGCTCTTGCTGCTCTTCACGGTGCCTTGGCGCCCTATCTACAGGCACAACAGCAGTGGGGATCTGTGCTTTCCCAGAGACGCAACTTCTCATGGCGCTCGGCCGCGGCAGTGCCTATTGCTGAAAACGCAAACGTCCGGCTCCTTCTCCCACAAGGAAGGGCCCAGCCCTGAAAGCTCTTGCTGCTCTTCACGGTGCCTTTGCGCCCTATCTACAGGCACAACAGCACTGGGGATCTGTGCTTTCTCAGAGATGCAACATCTCATGGCGCTCGGCCGCGGCAGATCCTCTTGCCGACAAGGCAAACGTCCGGCTCCTTCTCCCACAAGGAAGGGCCCAGCCCTGAAAGCTCTTGCTGCTCTTCACGGTGCCTTGGCGCCCTATCTACAGGCACAACAGCAGTGGGGATCTGTGCTTTCCCAGAGACGCAACATCTCATGGCGCTCGGCCGCGGCAGAGCCTCTTGCCGAAAAGGCAAACGTCCGGCTCCTTCTCCCACAAGGAAGGGCCCAGCCCTGAAAGCTCTTGCTGGTCTTCACGGTGCCTTGGCGCCCTATCTACAGGCACAACAGCAGTGGGGATCTGTGCTTTCCCAGAGACGCAACTTCTCATGGCGCTCGGCCGCGGCAGAGCCTCTTGCCGAAAAGGCAAACGTCCGGCTCCTTCTCCCACAAGGAAGGGCCCAGCCCTGAAAGCTCTTGCTGCTCTCACAGTGCCTTGGCGCCCTATCTACAGGCACAACAGCAGTGGGGATCTGTGCTTTCCCAGAGACGCAACATCTCATGGCGCTCGGCCGCGGCAGTGCCTCATCCGAAAAGGCAAACGTCCGGCTCCTTCTCCCAGAAGGAAGGGCCCAACCCTTAAGCTCTTGCTGCTCTTCACGGTGCCTTGGCGCCCTATCTACAGGCACAACAGCAGTGGGGATCTGTGCTTTCCCAGAGACGCAACTTCTCATGGCGCTCGGCCGCGGCACAGCCTCTCTCCGATAAGGCAAACGTCCGGCTCCTTCTCCCACAAGGAAGGGCCCAGCCCTGAAGGCTCTTGCTGCTCTTCACGGTGCTTTGGCGCCCTATCTACAGGCACAAGAGCAGTGGGGATCTGTGCTTTCCCAGAGACGCAACTTCTCATGGCGCTCGGCCGCGGCAGTGCCTATTGCTGAAAACGCAGACGTCCGGCTCCTTCTCCCACAAGGAAGGGTCCAGACCTGAAAGCTCTTGCTGCTCTTCACGGTGCCTTGGTGCCCTATCTACAGGCACAACAGCAGTGGGGATCTGTGCTTTCCCAGAGACGCAACATCTCATGGCGCTCGGCCGCGGCAGAGCCTCTTGCCGAAAAGGCAAACGTCCGGCTCCTTCTCCCACAAGGAAGGGCCCAGCCCTGAAAGCTCTTGCTGCTCTTCACGGTGCCTTGGTGCCCTATCTACAGGCACAACAGCAGTGGGGATCTGTGCTTTCCCAGAGACGCAACATCTCATGGCGCTCGGCCGCGGCAGAGCCTCTTGCCGAAAAGGCAAACGTCCGGCTCCTTCTCCCACAAGGAAGGGCCCAGCCCTGAAAGCTCTTGCTGCTCTTCACGGTGCCTTGGCGCCCTATCTACAGGCACAACAGCAGTGGGGATCTGTGCTTTCCCAGAGACGCAACATCTCATGGCGCTCGGCCGCGGCAGAGCCTCTTGCCGAAAAGGCAAACGTCCGGCTCCTTCTCCCACAAGGAAGGGCCCAGCCCTGAAAGCTCTTGCTGCTCTTCACGGTGCCTTGGCGCCCTATCTACAGGCACAACAGCACTGGGGATCTGTGCTTTCCCAGAGACGCAACATCTCATGGCGCTCGGCCGCGGCAGTGCCTATTGGCGAAAAGGCAAACGTCCGGCTCCTTCTCCCACAAGGAAGGGCCCAGCCCTGAAAGCTCTTGCTGCTCTCACAGTGCCTTGGCGCCCTATCTACAGGCACAACAGCAGTGGGGATCTGTGCTTTCCCAGAGACGCAACTTCTCATGGCGCTCGGCCGCGGCAGAGCCTCTTGCCGAAAAGGCAAACGTCCGGCTCCTTCTCCCACAAGGAAGGGCCCAGCCCTGAAAGCTCTTGCTGCTCTTCACGGTGCCTTTGCGCCCTATCTACAGGCACAACAGCAGTGGGGATCTGTGCTTTCCCAGAGACGCAACATCTCATGGCGCTCGGCCGCGGCAGTGCCTATTGGCGAAAAGGCAAACGTCCGGCTCCTTCTCCCACAAGGAAGGGCCCAGCCCTGAAAGCTCTTGCTGCTCTTCACGGTGCCTTGGCGCCCTATCTACAGGCACAAGAGCAGTGGGGATCTGTGCTTTCCCAGAGACGCAACATCTCATGGCGCTCGGCCGCGGCAGAGCCTCTTGCCGAAAAGGCAAACGTCCGGCTCCTTCTCCCACAAGGAAGGGTCCAGACCTGAAAGCTCTTGCTGCTCTTCACGGTGCCTTGGCGCCCTATCTACGGGCCCAAAAACAGTGGGGATCTGTGCTTTCCCAGAGACGCAACATCTCATGGCGCTCGGCCGCGGCAGAGCCTCTTGCCGAAAAGGCAAACGTCCGGCTCCTTCTCCCAGAAGGAGGAGCCCAGCCCTGAAAGCTCTTGCTGCTCTTCACGGTGCCTTGGCGCCCTATCTACAGGCACAACAGCAGTGGGGATCTGTGCTTTCCCAGAGACGCAACTTCTCATGGCGCTCGGCCGCGGCAGTGCCTCTTGCTGAAAACGCAAACATCCGGCTCCTTCTCCCACAAGGAAGGGCCCAGCCCTTAAGCTGTTGCTGCTCTTCACGGTGCCTTGGCGCCCTATCTACAGGCACAACAGCACTGGGGATCTGTGCTTTCCCAGAGACACAACTTCTCATGGCGCTCGGCTGCGGCACAGCCTCTTGCCGAAAAGGCAAACGTCCGGCTCCTTCTCCCACAAGGAAGGGCCCAGCCCTGAAAGCTCTTGCTGCTCTTCACGGTGCCTTGGCGCCCTATCTACAGGCACAAGAGCAGTGGGGATCTGTGCTTTCCCAGATACGCAACATCTCATGGCGCTCAGCCGCGGCAGAGCCTCTTGCCGAAAAGGCAAATGTCCGGCTCCTTCTCCCAGAAGGAGGGGCCCAGCCCTGAAAGCTCTTGCTGCTCTTCACGGTGCCTTGGCGCCCTATCTACAGGCACAACAGCAGTGGGGATCTGTGCTTTCCCAGAGACGCAACATCTCATGGCGCTCGGCCGCGGCAGAGCCTCTTGCCGAAAAGGCAAACGTCCAGCTCCTTCTCCCACAAGGAAGGGCCCAGCCCTGAAAGCTCTTGCTGCTCTTCACGGTGCCTTGGCGCCCTATCTACAGGCACAACAGCACTGGGGATCTGTGCTTTCCCAGAGACGCAACATCTCATGGCGCTCGGCCGCGGCAGAGCCTCTTGCCGAAAAGGCAAACGTCCGGCTCCTTCTCCCACAAGGAAGGGCCCAGCCCTGAAAGCTCTTGCTGCTCTTCACGGTGCCTTTGCTCGCTATCTACAGGCACAACAGCACTGGGGATCTGTGCTTTCCCAGAGACGCAACATCTCATGGCGCTCGGCCGCGGCACAGCCTCTCTCCGATAAGGCAAACGTCCGGCTCCTTCTCCCACAAGGAAGGGCCCAGCCCTGAAAGCTCTTGCTGCTCTTCACGGTGCCTTGGTGCCCTATCTACAGGCACAAGAGCAGTGGGGATCTGTGCTTTCCCAGAGACGCAACATCTCATGGCGCTCGCCGCGGCAGAGCCTCTTGCCGAAAAGGCAAACGTCCGGCTCCTTCTCCCACAAGGAAGGCCCAGCCCTGAAAGCTCTTGCTGCTCTTCACGGTGCCTTGGCGCCCTATCTACAGGCACAACAGCACTGGGGATCTGTGCTTTCCCAGAGACGCAACTTCTCATGGCGCTCGGCCGCGGCAGAGCCTCTTGCCGAAAAGGCAAACGTCCGGCTCCTTCTCCCAGAAGGAGGGGCCCAGCCCTGAAAGCTCTTGCTGCTCTTCACGGTGCCTTGGCGCCCTATCTACAGGCACAACAGCAGTGGGGATCTGTGCTTTCCCAGAGACGCAACTTCTCATGGCGCTCGGCCGCGGCAGTGCCTATTGCTGAAAACGCAAACGTCCGGCTCCTTCTCCCACAAGGAAGGGCCCAGCCCTGAAAGCTCTTGCTGCTCTTCACGGTGCCTTTGCGCCCTATCTACAGGCACAACAGCACTGGGGATCTGTGCTTTCCCAGAGACGCAACTTCTCATGGCGCTCGGCCGCGGCAGTGCCTATTGCTGAAAACGCAAACGTCCGGCTCCTTCTCCCACAAGGAAGGGCCCAGCCCTGAAAGCTCTTGCTGCTCTTCACGGTGCCTTTGCGCCCTATCTATAGGCACAACAGCACTGGGGATCTGTGCTTTCCCAGAGATGCAACATCTCATGGCGCTCGGCGGCGGCAGATCCTCTTGCCGAAAAGGCAAACGTCCAGCTCCTTCTCCCACAAGGAAGGGCCCAGCCCTGAAAGCTCTTGCTGCTCTTCACGGTGCCTTGGCGCCCTATCTACAGGCACAACAGCAGTGGGGATCTGTGCTTTCCCAGAGACGCAACATCTCATGGCGCTCGGCCGCGGCAGAGCCTCTTGCCGACAAGGCAAACGTCCGGCTCCTTCTCCCACAAGGAAGGGCCCAGCCCTTAAAGCTCTTGCTGGTCTTCACGGTGCCTTGGCGCCCTATCTACAGGCACAACAGCAGTGGGGATCTGTGCTTTCCCAGAGACGCAACATCTCATGGCGCTCGGCCGCGGCAGAGCCTCTTGCCGAAAAGGCAAACGTCCAGCTCCTTCTCCCACAAGGATGGGCCCAGCCCTGAAAGCTCTTGCTGCTCTCACAGTGCCTTGGCGCCCTATCTACAGGCACAACAGCAGTGGGGATCTGTGCTTTCCCAGAGACGCAACTTCTCATGGCGCTCGGCCGCGGCAGAGCCTCTTGCCGAAAAGGCAAACGTCCGGCTCCTTCTCCCACAAGGAAGGGCCCAGCCCTGAAAGCTCTTGCTGCTCTCACAGTGCCTTGGCGCCCTATCTACAGGCACAAGAGCAGTGGGGATCTGTGCTTTCCCAGAGACGCAACATCTCATGGCGCTCGGCCGCGGCAGTGCCTCATCCGAAAAGGCAAACGTCCGGCTCCTTCTCCCAGAAGGAAGGGCCCAGCCCTGAGAGCTCTTGCTGCTCTTCACGGTGCCTTGGCGCCCTATCTACAGGCACAACAGCACTGGGGATCTGTGCTTTCCCAGAGACGCAACATCTCATGGCGCTCGGCCGCGGCAGAGCCTCTTGCCGACAAGGCAAACGTCCGGCTCCTTCTCCCACAAGGAAGGGCCCAGCCCTGAAAGCTCTTGCTGCTCTTCACGGTGCCTTGGCGCCCTATCTACAGGCACAACAGCAGTGGGGATCTGTGCTTTCCCAGAGACGCAACATCTCATGGCGCTCGGCCGCGGCAGAGCCTCTTGCCGAAAAGGCAAACGTCCGGCTCCTTCTCCCACAAGGAAGGGCCCAGCCCTGAAAGCTCTTGCTGCTCTCACAGTGCCTTGGCGCCCTATCTACAGGCACAACAGCAGTGGGGATCTGTGCTTTCCCAGAGACGCAACTTCTCATGGCGCTCGGCCGCGGCAGAGCCTCTTGCCGAAAAGGCAAACGTCCGGCTCCTTCTCCCACAAGGAAGGGCCCAGCCCTGAAAGCTCTTGCTGCTCTCACAGTGCCTTGGCGCCCTATCTACAGGCACAAGAGCAGTGGGGATCTGTGCTTTCCCAGAGACGCAACATCTCATGGCGCTCGGCCGCGGCAGAGCCTCATCCGAAAAGGCAAACGTCCGGCTCCTTCGCCCAGAAGGAAGGGCCCAGCCCTTAAGCTGTTGCTGCTCTTCACGGTGCCTTGGCGCCCTATCTACAGGCACAACAGCAGTGGGGATCTGTGCTTTCCCAGAGACGCAATATCTCATGGCGCTCGGCCGCGGCAGAGCCTCTTGCCGAAAAGGCAAACGTCCGGCTCCTTCTCCCACAAGGAAGGGTCCAGACCTGAAAGCTCTTGCTGCTCTTCACGGTGCCTTGGCGCCCTATCTACAGGCACAACAGCAGTGGGGATCTGTGCTTTCCCAGAGACGCAACATCTCATGGCGCTCGGCCGCGGCAGAGCCTCTTGCTGAAAAGGCAAACGTCCGGCTCCTTCTCCCACAAGGAAGGGCCCAGCCCTGAAAGCTCTTGCTGCTCTTCACGGTGCCTTGGCACCCTATCTACAGGCACAACAGCAGTGGGGATCTGTGCTTTCCCAGAGACGCAACATCTCATGGCACTCGGCCGCGGCAGAGCCTCTTGCCGAAAAGGCAAACGTCCGGCTCCTTCTCCCACAAGGAAGGGCCCAGCCCTGAAAGCTCTTGCTGCTCTTCACGGTGCCTTGGCGCCCTATCTACAGGCACAACAGCAGTGGGGATCTGTGCTTTCCCAGAGACGCAACATCTCATGGCGCTCGGCCGCGGCAGAGCCTCTTGCCGAAAAGGCAAACGTCCGGCTCCTTCTCCCACAAGGAAGGGTCCAGACCTGAAAGCTCTTGCTGCTCTTCACGGTGCCTTGGCGCCCTATCTACGGGCCCAACAACAGTGGGGATCTGTGCTTTCCCAGAGACGCAACTTCTCATGGCGCTCGGCCGCGGCAGAGCCTCTTGCCGAAAAGGCAAACGTCCGGCTCCTTCTCCCAGAAGGAGGAGCCCAGCCCTGAAAGCTCTTGCTGCTCTTCACGGTGCCTTGGCGCCCTATCTACAGGCACAACAGCAGTGGGGATCTGTGCTTTCCCAGAGACGCAACATCTCATGGCGCTCGGCCGCGGCAGTGCCTCTTGCTGAAAACGCAAACATCCGGCTCCTTCTCCCACAAGGAAGGGCCCAGCCCTTAAGCTGTTGCTACTCTTCACGGTGCCTTGGCGCCCTATCTACAGGCCCAACAGCAGTGGGGATCTGTGCTTTCCCAGAGACAAAACTTCTCATGGCGCTCGGCTGCGGCACAGCCTCTTGCCGAAAAGGCAAACGTCCGGCTCCTTCTCCCACAAGGAAGGGCCCAGCCCTGAAAGCTCTTGCTGCTCTTCACGGTGCCTTGGCACCCTATCTACAGGCACAACAGCACTGGGGATCTGTGCTTTCTCAGAGACGCAACATCTCATGGCACTCGGCCGCGGCAGAGCCTCTTGCCGAAAAGGCAAACGTCCGGCTCCTTCTCCCACAAGGAAGGGCCCAGCCCTGAAAGCTCTTGCTGCTCTTCACGGTGCCTTTGCGCCCTATCTACAGGCACAACAGCACTGGGGATCTGTGCTTTCCCAGAGATGCAACATCTCATGGCGCTCGGCGGCGGCAGATCCTCTTGCCGAAAAGGCAAACGTCCGGCTCCTTCTCCCACAAGGAAGGGCCCAGCCCTGAAAGCTCTTGCTGCTCTTCACGGTGCCTTGGCGCCCTATCTACAGGCACAACAGCAGTGGGGATCTGTGCTTTCCCAGAGACGCAACATCTCATGGCGCTCGGCCGCGGCAGAGCCTCTTGCCGACAAGGCAAACGTCCGGCTCCTTCTCCCACAAGGAAGGGCCCAGCCCTTAAAGCTCTTGCTGCTCTCACAGTGCCTTGGCGCCCTATCTACAGGCACAACAGCAGTGGGGATCTGTGCTTTCCCAGAGACGCAACTTCTCATGGCGCTCGGCCGCGGCAGAGCCTCTTGCCGAAAAGGCAAACGTCCGGCTCCTTCTCCCACAAGGAAGGGCCCAGCCCTGAAAGCTCTTGCTGCTCTTCACGGTGCCTTTGCGCCCTATCTACAGGCACAACAGCAGTGGGGATCTGTGCTTTCCCAGAGACGCAACATCTCATGGCGCTCGGCCGCGGCAGTGCCTATTGGCGAAAAGGCAAACGTCCGGCTCCTTCTCCCACAAGGAAGGGCCCAGCCCTGAAAGCTCTTGCTGCTCTTCACGGTGCCTTGGCGCCCTATCTACAGGCACAAGAGCAGTGGGGATCTGTGCTTTCCCAGAGACGCAACATCTCATGGCGCTCGGCCGCGGCAGAGCCTCTTGCCGAAAAGGCAAACGTCCGGCTCCTTCTCCCACAAGGAAGGGTCCAGACCTGAAAGCTCTTGCTGCTCTTCACGGTGCCTTGGCGCCCTATCTACGGGCCCAAAAACAGTGGGGATCTGTGCTTTCCCAGAGACGCAACATCTCATGGCGCTCGGCCGCGGCAGAGCCTCTTGCCGAAAAGGCAAACGTCCGGCTCCTTCTCCCAGAAGGAGGAGCCCAGCCCTGAAAGCTCTTGCTGCTCTTCACGGTGCCTTGGCGCCCTATCTACAGGCACAACAGCAGTGGGGATCTGTGCTTTCCCAGAGACGCAACTTCTCATGGCGCTCGGCCGCGGCAGTGCCTCTTGCTGAAAACGCAAACATCCGGCTCCTTCTCCCACAAGGAAGGGCCCAGCCCTTAAGCTGTTGCTGCTCTTCACGGTGCCTTGGCGCCCTATCTACAGGCACAACAGCACTGGGGATCTGTGCTTTCCCAGAGACACAACTTCTCATGGCGCTCGGCTGCGGCACAGCCTCTTGCCGAAAAGGCAAACGTCCGGCTCCTTCTCCCACAAGGAAGGGCCCAGCCCTGAAAGCTCTTGCTGCTCTTCACGGTGCCTTGGCGCCCTATCTACAGGCACAAGAGCAGTGGGGATCTGTGCTTTCCCAGATACGCAACATCTCATGGCGCTCAGCCGCGGCAGAGCCTCTTGCCGAAAAGGCAAATGTCCGGCTCCTTCTCCCAGAAGGAGGGGCCCAGCCCTGAAAGCTCTTGCTGCTCTTCACGGTGCCTTGGCGCCCTATCTACAGGCACAACAGCAGTGGGGATCTGTGCTTTCCCAGAGACGCAACATCTCATGGCGCTCGGCCGCGGCAGAGCCTCTTGCCGAAAAGGCAAACGTCCAGCTCCTTCTCCCACAAGGAAGGGCCCAGCCCTGAAAGCTCTTGCTGCTCTTCACGGTGCCTTGGCGCCCTATCTACAGGCACAACAGCACTGGGGATCTGTGCTTTCCCAGAGACGCAACATCTCATGGCGCTCGGCCGCGGCACAGCCTCTCTCCGATAAGGCAAACGTCCGGCTCCTTCTCCCACAAGGAAGGGCCCAGCCCTGAAAGCTCTTGCTGCTCTTCACGGTGCCTTGGTGCCCTATCTACAGGCACAAGAGCAGTGGGGATCTGTGCTTTCCCAGAGACGCAACATCTCATGGCGCTCGCCGCGGCAGAGCCTCTTGCCGAAAAGGCAAACGTCCGGCTCCTTCTCCCACAAGGAAGGCCCAGCCCTGAAAGCTCTTGCTGCTCTTCACGGTGCCTTGGCGCCCTATCTACAGGCACAACAGCACTGGGGATCTGTGCTTTCCCAGAGACGCAACTTCTCATGGCGCTCGGCCGCGGCAGAGCCTCTTGCCGAAAAGGCAAACGTCCGGCTCCTTCTCCCAGAAGGAGGGGCCCAGCCCTGAAAGCTCTTGCTGCTCTTCACGGTGCCTTGGCGCCCTATCTACAGGCACAACAGCAGTGGGGATCTGTGCTTTCCCAGAGACGCAACTTCTCATGGCGCTCGGCCGCGGCAGTGCCTATTGCTGAAAACGCAAACGTCCGGCTCCTTCTCCCACAAGGAAGGGCCCAGCCCTGAAAGCTCTTGCTGCTCTTCACGGTGCCTTTGCGCCCTATCTACAGGCACAACAGCACTGGGGATCTGTGCTTTCCCAGAGACGCAACTTCTCATGGCGCTCGGCCGCGGCAGTGCCTATTGCTGAAAACGCAAACGTCCGGCTCCTTCTCCCACAAGGAAGGGCCCAGCCCTGAAAGCTCTTGCTGCTCTTCACGGTGCCTTTGCGCCCTATCTATAGGCACAACAGCACTGGGGATCTGTGCTTTCCCAGAGATGCAACATCTCATGGCGGTCGGCGGCGGCAGATCCTCTTGCCGAAAAGGCAAACGTCCAGCTCCTTCTCCCACAAGGAAGGGCCCAGCCCTGAAAGCTCTTGCTGCTCTTCACGGTGCCTTGGCGCCCTATCTACAGGCACAACAGCAGTGGGGATCTGTGCTTTCCCAGAGACGCAACATCTCATGGCGCTCGGCCGCGGCAGAGCCTCTTGCCGACAAGGCAAACGTCCGGCTCCTTCTCCCACAAGGAAGGGCCCAGCCCTTAAAGCTCTTGCTGGTCTTCACGGTGCCTTGGCGCCCTATCTACAGGCACAACAGCAGTGGGGATCTGTGCTTTCCCAGAGACGCAACATCTCATGGCGCTCGGCCGCGGCAGAGCCTCTTGCCGAAAAGGCAAACGTCCAGCTCCTTCTCCCACAAGGAAGGGCCCAGCCCTGAAAGCTCTTGCTGCTCTCACAGTGCCTTGGCGCCCTATCTACAGGCACAACAGCAGTGGGGATCTGTGCTTTCCCAGAGACGCAACTTCTCATGGCGCTCGGCCGCGGCAGAGCCTCTTGCCGAAAAGGCAAACGTCCGGCTCCTTCTCCCACAAGGAAGGGCCCAGCCCTGAAAGCTCTTGCTGCTCTCACAGTGCCTTGGCGCCCTATCTACAGGCACAAGAGCAGTGGGGATCTGTGCTTTCCCAGAGACGCAACATCTCATGGCGCTCGGCCGCGGCAGTGCCTCATCCGAAAAGGCAAACGTCCGGCTCCTTCTCCCAGAAGGAAGGGCCCAGCCCTGAGAGCTCTTGCTGCTCTTCACGGTGCCTTGGCGCCCTATCTACAGGCACAACAGCACTGGGGATCTGTGCTTTCCCAGAGACGCAACATCTCATGGCGCTCGGCCGCGGCAGAGCCTCTTGCCGACAAGGCAAACGTCCGGCTCCTTCTCCCACAAGGAAGGGCCCAGCCCTGAAAGCTCTTGCTGCTCTTCACGGTGCCTTGGCGCCCTATCTACAGGCACAACAGCACTGGGGATCTGTGCTTTCCCAGAGACGCAACATCTCATGGCGCTCGGCCGCGGCAGAGCCTCTTGCCGAAAAGGCAAACGTCCGGCTCCTTCTCCCACAAGGAAGGGCCCAGCCCTGAAAGCTCTTGCTGCTCTCACAGTGCCTTGGCGCCCTATCTACAGGCACAAGAGCAGTGGGGATCTGTGCTTTCCCAGAGACGCAACATCTCATGGCGCTCGGCCGCGGCAGAGCCTCATCCGAAAAGGCAAACGTCCGGCTCCTTCGCCCAGAAGGAAGGGCCCAGCCCTTAAGCTGTTGCTGCTCTTCACGGTGCCTTGGCGCCCTATCTACAGGCACAACAGCAGTGGGGATCTGTGCTTTCCCAGAGACGCAATATCTCATGGCGCTCGGCCGCGGCAGAGCCTCTTGCCGAAAAGGCAAACGTCCGGCTCCTTCTCCCACAAGGAAGGGTCCAGACCTGAAAGCTCTTGCTGCTCTTCACGGTGCCTTGGCGCCCTATCTACAGGCACAACAGCAGTGGGGATCTGTGCTTTCCCAGAGACGCAACATCTCATGGCGCTCGGCCGCGGCAGAGCCTCTTGCTGAAAAGGCAAACGTCCGGCTCCTTCTCCCACAAGGAAGGGCCCAGCCCTGAAAGCTCTTGCTGCTCTTCACGGTGCCTTGGCACCCTATCTACAGGCACAACAGCAGTGGGGATCTGTGCTTTCCCAGAGACGCAACATCTCATGGCACTCGGCCGCGGCAGAGCCTCTTGCCGAAAAGGCAAACGTCCGGCTCCTTCTCCCACAAGGAAGGGCCCAGCCCTGAAAGCTCTTGCTGCTCTTCACGGTGCCTTGGCGCCCTATCTACAGGCACAACAGCAGTGGGGATCTGTGCTTTCCCAGAGACGCAACATCTCATGGCGCTCGGCCGCGGCAGAGCCTCTTGCCGAAAAGGCAAACGTCCGGCTCCTTCTCCCACAAGGAAGGGTCCAGACCTGAAAGCTCTTGCTGCTCTTCACGGTGCCTTGGCGCCCTATCTACGGGCCCAACAACAGTGGGGATCTGTGCTTTCCCAGAGACGCAACTTCTCATGGCGCTCGGCCGCGGCAGAGCCTCTTGCCGAAAAGGCAAACGTCCGGCTCCTTCTCCCAGAAGGAGGAGCCCAGCCCTGAAAGCTCTTGCTGCTCTTCACGGTGCCTTGGCGCCCTATCTACAGGCACAACAGCAGTGGGGATCTGTGCTTTCCCAGAGACGCAACATCTCATGGCGCTCGGCCGCGGCAGTGCCTCTTGCTGAAAACGCAAACATCCGGCTCCTTCTCCCACAAGGAAGGGCCCAGCCCTTAAGCTGTTGCTGCTCTTCACGGTGCCTTGGCGCCCTATCTACAGGCCCAACAGCAGTGGGGATCTGTGCTTTCCCAGAGACAAAACTTCTCATGGCGCTCGGCTGCGGCACAGCCTCTTGCCGAAAAGGCAAACGTCCGGCTCCTTCTCCCACAAGGAAGGGCCCAGCCCTGAAAGCTCTTGCTGCTCTTCACGGTGCCTTGGCACCCTATCTACAGGCACAACAGCAGTGGGGATCTGTGCTTTCTCAGAGACGCAACATCTCATGGCACTCGGCCGCGGCAGAGCCTCTTGCCGAAAAGGCAAACGTCCGGCTCCTTCTCCCACAAGGAAGGGCCCAGCCCTGAAAGCTCTTGCTGCTCTTCACGGTGCCTTTGCGCCCTATCTACAGGCACAACAGCACTGGGGATCTGTGCTTTCCCAGAGATGCAACATCTCATGGCGCTCGGCGGCGGCAGATCCTCTTGCCGAAAAGGCAAACGTCCGGCTCCTTCTCCCACAAGGAAGGGCCCAGCCCTGAAAGCTCTTGCTGCTCTTCACGGTGCCTTGGCGCCCTATCTACAGGCACAACAGCAGTGGGGATCTGTGCTTTCCCAGAGACGCAACATCTCATGGCGCTCGGCCGCGGCAGAGCCTCTTGCCGACAAGGCAAACGTCCGGCTCCTTCTCCCACAAGGAAGGGCCCAGCCCTTAAAGCTCTTGCTGGTCTTCACGGTGCCTTGGCGCCCTATCTACAGGCACAACAGCAGTGGGGATCTGTGCTTTCCCAGAGACGCAACATCTCATGGCGCTCGGCCGCGGCAGAGCCTCTTGCCGAAAAGGCAAAGGTCCAGCTCCTTCTCCCACAAGGAAGGGCCCAGCCCTGAAAGCTCTTGCTGCTCTCACAGTGCCTTGGCGCCCTATCTACAGGCACAACAGCAGTGGGGATCTGTGCTTTCCCAGAGACGCAACTTCTCATGGCGCTCGGCCGCGGCAGAGCCTCTTGCCGAAAAGGCAAACGTCCGGCTCCTTCTCCCACAAGGAAGGGCCCAGCCCTGAAAGCTCTTGCTGCTCTCACAGTGCCTTGGCGCCCTATCTACAGGCACAAGAGCAGTGGGGATCTGTGCTTTCCCAGAGACGCAACATCTCATGGCGCTCGGCCGCGGCAGTGCCTCATCCGAAAAGGCAAACGTCCGGCTCCTTCTCCCAGAAGGAAGGGCCCAGCCCTGAGAGCTCTTGCTGCTCTTCACGGTGCCTTGGCGCCCTATCTACAGGCACAACAGCAGTGGGGATCTGTGCTTTCCCAGAGACGCAACATCTCATGGCGCTCGGCCGCGGCAGAGCCTCTTGCCGAAAAGGCAAACGTCCGGCTCCTTCTCCCACAAGGAAGGGTCCAGACCTGAAAGCTCTTGCTGCTCTTCACGGTGCCTTGGCGCCCTATCTACAGGCACAACAGCAGTGGGGATCTGTGCTTTCCCAGAGACGCAACATCTCATGGCGCTCGGCCGCGGCAGAGCCTCTTGCCGAAAAGGCAAACGTCCGGCTCCTTCTCCCACAAGGAAGGGCCCAGCCCTGAAAGCTCTTGCTGCTCTTCACGGTGCCTTGGCGCCCTATCTACAGGCACAACAGCAGTGGGGATCTGTGCTTTCCCAGAGATGCAACTTCTCATGGCGCTCGGCCGCGGCACAGCCTCTTGCCGAAAAGGCAAACGTCCGGCTCCTTCTCCCACAAGGAAGGGCCCAGCCCTGAAGGCTCTTGCTGCTCTTCACAGTGCTTTGGCGCCCTATCTACAGCACAACAGCAGTGGGGATCTGTGCTTTCCCAGAGACGCAACATCTCATGGCGCTCGGCCGCGGCAGAGCCTCTTGCCGAAAAGGCAAACGTCCGGCTCCTTCTCCCACAAGGAATGGCCCAGCCCTGAAAGCTCTTGCTGCTCTTCACGGTGCCTTGGCGCCCTATCTACAGGCACAACAGCACTGGGGATCTGTGCTTTCCCAGAGACGCAACTTCTCATGGCGCTCGGCCGCGGCAGAGCCTCTTGCCGAAAAGGCAAACGTCCGGCTCCTTCTCCCAGAAGGAGGGGCCCAGCCCTGAAAGCTCTTGCTGCTCTTCACGGTGCCTTGGCGCCCTATCTACAGGCACAACAGCAGTGGGGATCTGTGCTTTCCCAGAGACGCAACTTCTCATGGCGCTCGGCCGCGGCAGTGCCTATTGCTGAAAACGCAAACGTCCGGCTCCTTCTCCCACAAGGAAGGGCCCAGCCCTGAAAGCTCTTGCTGCTCTTCACGGTGCCTTTGCGCCCTATCTATAGGCACAACAGCACTGGGGATCTGTGCTTTCCCAGAGATGCAACATCTCATGGCGGTCGGCGGCGGCAGATCCTCTTGCCGAAAAGGCAAACGTCCAGCTCCTTCTCCCACAAGGAAGGGCCCAGCCCTGAAAGCTCTTGCTGCTCTTCACGGTGCCTTGGCGCCCTATCTACAGGCACAACAGCAGTGGGGATCTGTGCTTTCCCAGAGACGCAACATCTCATGGCGCTCGGCCGCGGCAGAGCCTCTTGCCGACAAGGCAAACGTCCGGCTCCTTCTCCCACAAGGAAGGGCCCAGCCCTTAAAGCTCTTGCTGGTCTTCACGGTGCCTTGGCGCCCTATCTACAGGCACAACAGCAGTGGGGATCTGTGCTTTCCCAGAGACGCAACATCTCATGGCGCTCGGCCGCGGCAGAGCCTCTTGCCGAAAAGGCAAACGTCCAGCTCCTTCTCCCACAAGGAAGGGCCCAGCCCTGAAAGCTCTTGCTGCTCTTCACGGTGCCTTGGCGCCCTATCTACAGGCACAACAGCAGTGGGGATCTGTGCTTTCCCAGAGACGCAACTTCTCATGGCGCTCGGCCGCGGCAGAGCCTCTTGCCGAAAAGGCAAACGTCCGGCTCCTTCTCCCACAAGGAAGGGCCCAGCCCTGAAAGCTCTTGCTGCTCTCACAGTGCCTTGGCGCCCTATCTACAGGCACAAGAGCAGTGGGGATCTGTGCTTTCCCAGAGACGCAACATCTCATGGCGCTCGGCCGCGGCAGTGCCTCATCCGAAAAGGCAAACGTCCGGCTCCTTCTCCCAGAAGGAAGGGCCCAGCCCTGAGAGCTCTTGCTGCTCTTCACGGTGCCTTGGCGCCCTATCTACAGGCACAACAGCACTGGGGATCTGTGCTTTCCCAGAGACGCAACATCTCATGGCGCTCGGCCGCGGCAGAGCCTCTTGCCGAAAAGGCAAACGTCCAGCTCCTTCTCCCACAAGGAAGGGCCCAGCCCTGAAAGCTCTTGCTGCTCTTCACGGTGCCTTGGCGCCCTATCTACAGGCACAACAGCACTGGGGATCTGTGCTTTCCCAGAGACGCAACATCTCATGGCGCTCGGCCGCGGCAGAGCCTCTTGCCGAAAAGGCAAACGTCCGGCTCCTTCTCCCACAAGGAAGGGCCCAGCCCTGAAAGCTCTTGCTGATCTCACAGTGCCTTGGCGCCCTATCTACAGGCACAACAGCAGTGGGGATCTGTGCTTTCCCAGAGACGCAACTTCTCATGGCGCTCGGCCGCGGCAGAGCCTCTTGCCGAAAAGGCAAACGTCCAGCTCCTTCTCCCACAAGGAAGGGCCCAGCCCTGAAAGCTCTTGCTGCTCTTCACGGTGCCTTGGCGCCCTATCTACAGGCACAACAGCAGTGGGGATCTGTGCTTTCCCAGAGATGCAACTTCTCATGGCGCTCGGCCGCGGCACAGCCTCTTGCCGAAAAGGCAAACGTCCGGCTCCTTCTCCCAGAAGGAGGAGCCCAGCCCTGAAAGCTCTTGCTGCTCTTCACGGTGCCTTGGCGCCCTATCTACAGGCACAACAGCAGTGGGGATCTGTGCTTTCCCAGAGACGCAACTTCTCATGGCGCTCGGCCGCGGCAGTGCCTCTTGCTGAAAACGCAAACATCCGGCTCCTTCTCCCACAAGGAAGGGCCCAGCCCTTAAGCTGTTGCTGCTCTTCACGGTGCCTTGGCGCCCTATCTCCAGGCACAACAGCACTGGGGATCTGTGCTTTCCCAGAGACAAAACTTCTCATGGCGCTCGGCTGCGGCACAGCCTCTTGCCGAAAAGGCAAACGTCCGGCTCCTTCTCCCACAAGGAAGGGCCCAGCCCTGAAAGCTCTTGCTGCTCTTCACGGTGCCTTGGCGCCCTATCTACAGGCACAACAGCAGTGGGGATCTGTGCTTTCCCAGAGACGCAACATCTCATGGCGCTCGGCCGCGGCAGAGCCTCTTGCCGAAAAGGCAAACGTCCGGCTCCTTCTCCCACAAGGAAGGGCCCAGCCCTGAAAGCTCTTGCTGCTCTTCACGGTGCCTTTGCGCCCTATCTACAGGCACAACAGCAGTGGGGATCTGTGCTTTCCCAGAGACGCAACATCTCATGGCGCTCGGCCGCGGCAGAGCCTCTTGCCGAAAAGGCAAACGTCCGGCTCCTTCTCCCACAAGGAAGGGCCCAGCCCTGAAAGCTCTTGCTGCTCTTCACGGTGCCTTGGCGCCCTATCTACAGGCACAACAGCAGTGGGGATCTGTGCTTTCCCAGATACGCAACATCTCATGGCGCTCAGCCGCGGCAGAGCCTCTTGCCGAAAAGGCAAACGTCCGGCTCCTTCTCCCAGAAGGAGGGGCCCAGCCCTGAAAGCTCTTGCTGCTCTTCACGGTGCCTTGGCGCCCTATCTACAGGCACAACAGCACTGGGGATCTGTGCTTTCCCAGAGACGCAACATCTCATGGCGCTCGGCCGCGGCAGAGCCTCTTGCCGAAAAGGCAAACGTCCGGCTCCTTCTCCCACAAGGAAGGGCCCAGCCCTGAAAGCTCTTGCTGCTCTTCACGGTGCCTTGGCGCCCTATCTACAGGCACAACAGCACTGGGGATCTGTGCTTTCCCAGAGACGCAACATCTCATGGCGCTCGGCCGCGGCAGAGCCTCTTGCCGAAAAGGCAAACGTCCGGCTCCTTCTCCCACAAGGAAGGGCCCAGCCCTGAAAGCTCTTGCTGCTCTCACAGTGCCTTGGCGCCCTATCTACAGGCACAACAGCAGTGGGGATCTGTGCTTTCCCAGAGACGCAACTTCTCATGGCGCTCGGCCGCGGCAGAGCCTCTTGCCGAAAAGGCAAACGTCCGGCTCCTTCTCCCACAAGGAAGGGCCCAGCCCTGAAAGCTCTTGCTGCTCTCACAGTGCCTTGGCGCCCTATCTACAGGCACAAGAGCAGTGGGGATCTGTGCTTTCCCAGAGACGCAACATCTCATGGCGCTCGGCCGCGGCAGAGCCTCATCCGAAAAGGCAAACGTCCGGCTCCTTCGCCCAGAAGGAAGGGCCCAGCCCTTAAGCTGTTGCTGCTCTTCACGGTGCCTTGGCGCCCTATCTACAGGCACAACAGCAGTGGGGATCTGTGCTTTCCCAGAGACGCAATATCTCATGGCGCTCGGCCGCGGCAGAGCCTCTTGCCGAAAAGGCAAACGTCCGGCTCCTTCTCCCACAAGGAAGGGTCCAGACCTGAAAGCTCTTGCTGCTCTTCACGGTGCCTTGGCGCCCTATCTACAGGCACAACAGCAGTGGGGATCTGTGCTTTCCCAGAGACGCAACATCTCATGGCGCTCGGCCGCGGCAGAGCCTCTTGCTGAAAAGGCAAACGTCCGGCTCCTTCTCCCACAAGGAAGGGCCCAGCCCTGAAAGCTCTTGCTGCTCTTCACGGTGCCTTGGCACCCTATCTACAGGCACAACAGCAGTGGGGATCTGTGCTTTCCCAGAGACGCAACATCTCATGGCACTCGGCCGCGGCAGAGCCTCTTGCCGAAAAGGCAAACGTCCGGCTCCTTCTCCCACAAGGAAGGGCCCAGCCCTGAAAGCTCTTGCTGCTCTTCACGGTGCCTTGGCGCCCTATCTACAGGCACAACAGCAGTGGGGATCTGTGCTTTCCCAGAGACGCAACATCTCATGGCGCTCGGCCGCGGCAGAGCCTCTTGCCGAAAAGGCAAACGTCCGGCTCCTTCTCCCACAAGGAAGGGTCCAGACCTGAAAGCTCTTGCTGCTCTTCACGGTGCCTTGGCGCCCTATCTACGGGCCCAACAACAGTGGGGATCTGTGCTTTCCCAGAGACGCAACTTCTCATGGCGCTCGGCCGCGGCAGAGCCTCTTGCCGAAAAGGCAAACGTCCGGCTCCTTCTCCCAGAAGGAGGAGCCCAGCCCTGAAAGCTCTTGCTGCTCTTCACGGTGCCTTGGCGCCCTATCTACAGGCACAACAGCAGTGGGGATCTGTGCTTTCCCAGAGACGCAACATCTCATGGCGCTCGGCCGCGGCAGTGCCTCTTGCTGAAAACGCAAACATCCGGCTCCTTCTCCCACAAGGAAGGGCCCAGCCCTTAAGCTGTTGCTGCTCTTCACGGTGCCTTGGCGCCCTATCTACAGGCCCAACAGCAGTGGGGATCTGTGCTTTCCCAGAGACAAAACTTCTCATGGCGCTCGGCTGCGGCACAGCCTCTTGCCGAAAAGGCAAACGTCCGGCTCCTTCTCCCACAAGGAAGGGCCCAGCCCTGAAAGCTCTTGCTGCTCTTCACGGTGCCTTGGCACCCTATCTACAGGCACAACAGCACTGGGGATCTGTGCTTTCTCAGAGACGCAACATCTCATGGCACTCGGCCGCGGCAGAGCCTCTTGCCGAAAAGGCAAACGTCCGGCTCCTTCTCCCACAAGGAAGGGCCCAGCCCTGAAAGCTCTTGCTGCTCTTCACGGTGCCTTTGCGCCCTATCTACAGGCACAACAGCACTGGGGATCTGTGCTTTCCCAGAGATGCAACATCTCATGGCGCTCGGCGGCGGCAGATCCTCTTGCCGAAAAGGCAAACGTCCGGCTCCTTCTCCCACAAGGAAGGGCCCAGCCCTGAAAGCTCTTGCTGCTCTTCACGGTGCCTTGGCGCCCTATCTACAGGCACAACAGCAGTGGGGATCTGTGCTTTCCCAGAGACGCAACATCTCATGGCGCTCGGCCGCGGCAGAGCCTCTTGCCGACAAGGCAAACGTCCGGCTCCTTCTCCCACAAGGAAGGGCCCAGCCCTTAAAGCTCTTGCTGGTCTTCACGGTGCCTTGGCGCCCTATCTACAGGCACAACAGCAGTGGGGATCTGTGCTTTCCCAGAGACGCAACATCTCATGGCGCTCGGCCGCGGCAGAGCCTCTTGCCGAAAAGGCAAACGTCCAGCTCCTTCTCCCACAAGGAAGGGCCCAGCCCTGAAAGCTCTTGCTGCTCTCACAGTGCCTTGGCGCCCTATCTACAGGCACAACAGCAGTGGGGATCTGTGCTTTCCCAGAGACGCAACTTCTCATGGCGCTCGGCCGCGGCAGAGCCTCTTGCCGAAAAGGCAAACGTCCGGCTCCTTCTCCCACAAGGAAGGGCCCAGCCCTGAAAGCTCTTGCTGCTCTCACAGTGCCTTGGCGCCCTATCTACAGGCACAAGAGCAGTGGGGATCTGTGCTTTCCCAGAGACGCAACATCTCATGGCGCTCGGCCGCGGCAGTGCCTCATCCGAAAAGGCAAACGTCCGGCTCCTTCTCCCAGAAGGAAGGGCCCAGCCCTGAGAGCTCTTGCTGCTCTTCACGGTGCCTTGGCGCCCTATCTACAGGCACAACAGCAGTGGGGATCTGTGCTTTCCCAGAGACGCAACATCTCATGGCGCTCGGCCGCGGCAGAGCCTCTTGCCGAAAAGGCAAACGTCCGGCTCCTTCTCCCACAAGGAAGGGTCCAGACCTGAAAGCTCTTGCTGCTCTTCACGGTGCCTTGGCGCCCTATCTACAGGCACAACAGCAGTGGGGATCTGTGCTTTCCCAGAGACGCAACATCTCATGGCGCTCGGCCGCGGCAGAGCCTCTTGCCGAAAAGGCAAACGTCCGGCTCCTTCTCCCACAAGGAAGGGCCCAGCCCTGAAAGCTCTTGCTGCTCTTCACGGTGCCTTGGCGCCCTATCTACAGGCACAACAGCAGTGGGGATCTGTGCTTTCCCAGAGATGCAACTTCTCATGGCGCTCGGCCGCGGCACAGCCTCTTGCCGAAAAGGCAAACGTCCGGCTCCTTCTCCCACAAGGAAGGGCCCAGCCCTGAAGGCTCTTGCTGCTCTTCACAGTGCTTTGGCGCCCTATCTACAGCACAACAGCAGTGGGGATCTGTGCTTTCCCAGAGACGCAACATCTCATGGCGCTCGGCCGCGGCAGAGCCTCTTGCCGAAAAGGCAAACGTCCGGCTCCTTCTCCCACAAGGAATGGCCCAGCCCTGAAAGCTCTTGCTGCTCTTCACGGTGCCTTGGCGCCCTATCTACAGGCACAACAGCACTGGGGATCTGTGCTTTCCCAGAGACGCAACTTCTCATGGCGCTCGGCCGCGGCAGAGCCTCTTGCCGAAAAGGCAAACGTCCGGCTCCTTCTCCCAGAAGGAGGGGCCCAGCCCTGAAAGCTCTTGCTGCTCTTCACGGTGCCTTGGCGCCCTATCTACAGGCACAACAGCAGTGGGGATCTGTGCTTTCCCAGAGACGCAACTTCTCATGGCGCTCGGCCGCGGCAGTGCCTCTTGCTGAAAACGCAAACGTCCGGCTCCTTCTCCCACAAGGAAGGGCCCAGCCCTGAAAGCTCTTGCTGCTCTTCACGGTGCCTTTGCGCCCTATCTATAGGCACAACAGCACTGGGGATCTGTGCTTTCCCAGAGATGCAACATCTCATGGCGGTCGGCGGCGGCAGATCCTCTTGCCGAAAAGGCAAACGTCCAGCTCCTTCTCCCACAAGGAAGGGCCCAGCCCTGAAAGCTCTTGCTGCTCTTCACGGTGCCTTGGCGCCCTATCTACAGGCACAACAGCAGTGGGGATCTGTGCTTTCCCAGAGACGCAACATCTCATGGCGCTCGGCCGCGGCAGAGCCTCTTGCCGACAAGGCAAACGTCCGGCTCCTTCTCCCACAAGGAAGGGCCCAGCCCTTAAAGCTCTTGCTGGTCTTCACGGTGCCTTGGCGCCCTATCTACAGGCACAACAGCAGTGGGGATCTGTGCTTTCCCAGAGACGCAACATCTCATGGCGCTCGGCCGCGGCAGAGCCTCTTGCCGAAAAGGCAAACGTCCAGCTCCTTCTCCCACAAGGAAGGGCCCAGCCCTGAAAGCTCTTGCTGCTCTTCACGGTGCCTTGGCGCCCTATCTACAGGCACAACAGCAGTGGGGATCTGTGCTTTCCCAGAGACGCAACTTCTCATGGCGCTCGGCCGCGGCAGAGCCTCTTGCCGAAAAGGCAAACGTCCGGCTCCTTCTCCCACAAGGAAGGGCCCAGCCCTGAAAGCTCTTGCTGCTCTCACAGTGCCTTGGCGCCCTATCTACAGGCACAAGAGCAGTGGGGATCTGTGCTTTCCCAGAGACGCAACATCTCATGGCGCTCGGCCGCGGCAGTGCCTCATCCGAAAAGGCAAACGTCCGGCTCCTTCTCCCAGAAGGAAGGGCCCAGCCCTGAGAGCTCTTGCTGCTCTTCACGGTGCCTTGGCGCCCTATCTACAGGCACAACAGCACTGGGGATCTGTGCTTTCCCAGAGACGCAACATCTCATGGCGCTCGGCCGCGGCAGAGCCTCTTGCCGAAAAGGCAAACGTCCAGCTCCTTCTCCCACAAGGAAGGGCCCAGCCCTGAAAGCTCTTGCTGCTCTTCACGGTGCCTTGGCGCCCTATCTACAGGCACAACAGCACTGGGGATCTGTGCTTTCCCAGAGACGCAACATCTCATGGCGCTCGGCCGCGGCAGAGCCTCTTGCCGAAAAGGCAAACGTCCGGCTCCTTCTCCCACAAGGAAGGGCCCAGCCCTGAAAGCTCTTGCTGATCTCACAGTGCCTTGGCGCCCTATCTACAGGCACAACAGCAGTGGGGATCTGTGCTTTCCCAGAGACGCAACTTCTCATGGCGCTCGGCCGCGGCAGAGCCTCTTGCCGAAAAGGCAAACGTCCAGCTCCTTCTCCCACAAGGAAGGGCCCAGCCCTGAAAGCTCTTGCTGCTCTTCACGGTGCCTTGGCGCCCTATCTACAGGCACAACAGCAGTGGGGATCTGTGCTTTCCCAGAGATGCAACTTCTCATGGCGCTCGGCCGCGGCAGAGCCTCTTGCCGAAAAGGCAAACGTCCGGCTCCTTCTCCCAGAAGGAGGAGCCCAGCCCTGAAAGCTCTTGCTGCTCTTCACGGTGCCTTGGCGCCCTATCTACAGGCACAACAGCAGTGGGGATCTGTGCTTTCCCAGAGACGCAACTTCTCATGGCGCTCGGCCGCGGCAGTGCCTCTTGCTGAAAACGCAAACATCCGGCTCCTTCTCCCACAAGGAAGGGCCCAGCCCTTAAGCTGTTGCTGCTCTTCACGGTGCCTTGGCGCCCTATCTCCAGGCACAACAGCACTGGGGATCTGTGCTTTCCCAGAGACAAAACTTCTCATGGCGCTCGGCTGCGGCACAGCCTCTTGCCGAAAAGGCAAACGTCCGGCTCCTTCTCCCAGAAGGAGGGGCCCAGCCCTGAAAGCTCTTGCTGCTCTTCACGGTGCCTTGGCGCCCTATCTACAGGCACAACAGCACTGGGGATCTGTGCTTTCCCAGAGACGCAACATCTCATGGCGCTCGGCCGCGGCAGAGCCTCTTGCCGAAAAGGCAAACGTCCAGCTCCTTCTCCCACAAGGAAGGGCCCAGCCCTGAAAGCTCTTGCTGCTCTTCACGGTGCCTTGGCGCCCTATCTACAGGCACAACAGCACTGGGGATCTGTGCTTTCCCAGAGACGCAACTTCTCATGGCGCTCGGCCGCGGCAGAGCCTCTTGCCGAAAAGGCAAACGTCCGGCTCCTTCTCCCACAAGGAAGGGCCCAGCCCTGAAAGCTCTTGCTGCTCTTCACGGTGCCTTGGCGCCCTATCTACAGGCACAACAGCACTGGGGATCTGTGCTTTCCCAGAGACGCAACTTCTCATGGCGCTCGGCCACGGCACAGCCTCTTGCCGAAAAGGCAAACGTCCGGCTCCTTCTCCCACAAGGAAGGGCCCAGCCCTGAAAGCTCTTGCTGCTCTTCACGGTGCCTTGGCGCCCTATCTACAGGCACAACAGCACTGGGGATCTGTGCTTTCCCAGAGACGCAACTTCTCATGGCGCTCGGCCACGGCACAGCCTCTTGCCGAAAAGGCAAACGTCCGGCTCCTTCTCCCACAAGGAAGGGCCCAGCCCTGAAAGCTCTTGCTGCTCTTCACGGTGCCTTGGCGCCCTATCTACAGGCACAACAGCACTGGGGATCTGTGCTTTCCCAGAGACGCAACATCTCATGGCGCTCGGCCGCGGCAGAGCCTCTTGCCGAAAAGGCAAACGTCCGGCTCCTTCTCCCACAAGGATGGGCCCAGCCCTGAAAGCTCTTGCTGCTCTTCACGGTGCCTTGGCGCCCTATCTACAGGCACAGCAGCACTGGGGATCTGTGCTTTCCCAGAGAAGCAACATCTCATGGCGCTCGGCCGCGGCAGAGCCTCTTGCCGAAAAGGCAAACGTCCGGCTCCTTCTCCCACAAGGAAGGGTCCAGACCTGAAAGCTCTTGCTGCTCTTCACGGTGCCTTGGTGCCCTATCTACAGGCACAACAGCAGTGGGGATCTGTGCTTTCCCAGAGACGCAACATCTCATGGCACTCGGCCGCGGCAGAGCCTCTTGCCGAAAAGGCAAACGTCCGGCTCCTTCTCCCACAAGGAAGGGCCCAGCCCTGAAAGCTCTTGCTGCTCTTCACGGTGCCTTTGCGCCCTATCTACAGGCACAACAGCAGTGGGGATCTGTGCTTTCCCAGAGACGCAACTTCTCATGGCGCTCGGCCGCGGCACAGCCTCTCTCCGATAAGGCAAACGTCCGGCTCCTTCTCCCACAAGGAAGGGCCCAGCCCTGAAGGCTCTTGCTGCTCTTCACGGTGCTTTGGCGCCCTATCTACAGGCACAACAGCACTGGGGATCTGTGCTTTCCCAGAGACGCAACTTCTCATGGCGCTCGGCCGCGGCAGTGCCTATTGCTGAAAACGCAAACGTCCGGCTCCTTCTCCCACAAGGAAGGGTCCAGACCTGAAAGCTCTTGCTGCTCTTCACGGTGCCTTGGTGCCCTATCTACAGGCACAACAGCAGTGGGGATCTGTGCTTTCCCAGAGACGCAACATCTCATGGCGCTCGGCCGCGGCAGAGCCTCTTGCCGAAAAGGCAAACGTCCGGCTCCTTCTCCCACAAGGAAGGGCCCAGCCCTGAAAGCTCTTGCTGCTCTTCACGGTGCCTTGGTGCCCTATCTACAGGCACAACAGCAGTGGGGATCTGTGCTTTCCCAGAGACGCAACATCTCATGGCGCTCGGCCGCGGCAGAGCCTCTTGCCGAAAAGGCAAACGTCCGGCTCCTTCTCCCAGAAGGAGGGGCCCAGCCCTGAAAGCTCTTGCTGCTCTTCACGGTGCCTTGGCGCCCTATCTACAGGCACAACAGCAGTGGGGATCTGTGCTTTCCCAGAGACGCAACTTCTCATGGCGCTCGGCCGCGGCAGTGCCTATTGCTGAAAACGCAAACGTCCGGCTCCTTCTCCCACAAGGAAGGGCCCAGCCCTGAAAGCTCTTGCTGCTCTTCACGGTGCCTTTGCGCCCTATCTACAGGCACAACAGCAGTGGGGATCTGTGCTTTCCCAGAGACGCAACATCTCATGGCGCTCGGCCGCGGCAGTGCCTATTGGCGAAAAGGCAAACGTCCGGCTCCTTCTCCCACAAGGAAGGGCCCAGCCCTGAAAGCTCTTGCTGCTCTTCACGGTGCTTTGGCGCCCTATCTACAGGCACAAGAGCAGTGGGGATCTGTGCTTTCCCAGAGACGCAACATCTCATGGCGCTCGGCCGCGGCAGAGCCTCTTGCCGAAAAGGCAAACGTCCGGCTCCTTCTCCCACAAGGAAGGGCCCAGACCTGAAAGCTCTTGCTGCTCTTCACGGTGCCTTGGCGCCCTATCTACGGGCCCAAAAACAGTGGGGATCTGTGCTTTCCCAGAGACGCAACATCTCATGGCGCTCGGCCGCGGCAGAGCCTCTTGCCGAAAAGGCAAACGTCCGGCTCCTTCTCCCAGAAGGAGGAGCCCAGCCCTGAAAGCTCTTGCTGCTCTTCACGGTGCCTTGGCGCCCTATCTACAGGCACAACAGCACTGGGGATCTGTGCTTTCCCAGAGACGCAACTTCTCATGGCGCTCCGGCCGCGGCAGTGCCTCTTGCTGAGAACGCAAACATCCGCTCCTTCTCCCACAAGGAAGGGCCCAGCCCTTAAGCTGTTGCTGCTCTTCACGGTGCCTTGGCGCCCTATCTACAGGCACAACAGCACTGGGGATCTGTGCTTTCCCAGAGACACAACTTCTCATGGCGCTCGGCTGCGGCACAGCCTCTTGCCGAAAAGGCAAACGTCCGGCTCCTTCTCCCACAAGGAAGGGCCCAGCCCTGAAAGCTCTTGCTGCTCTTCACGGTGCCTTGGCGCCCTATCTACAGGCACAAGAGCAGTGGGGATCTGTGCTTTCCCAGATACGCAACATCTCATGGCGCTCGGCCGCGGCAGAGCCTCTTGCCGAAAAGGGCAAACGTCCGGCTCCTTCTCCCAGAAGGAGGGGCCCAGCCCTGAAAGCTCTTGCTGCTCTTCACGGTGCCTTGGCGCCCTATCTACAGGCACAACAGCAGTGGGGATCTGTGCTTTCCCAGAGACGCAACATCTCATGGCGCTCGGCCCGCGGCAGAGCCTCTTGCCGAAAAGGCAAACGTCCGGCTCCTTCTCCCACAAGGAAGGGCCCAGCCCTGAAAGCTCTTGCTGCTCTTCACGGTGCCTTTGCTCGCTATCTACAGGCACAACAGCACTGGGGATCTGTGCTTTCCCAGAGACGCAACATCTCATGGCGCTCGGCCGCGGCACAGCCTCTCTCCGATAAGGCAAACGTCCGGCTCCTTCTCCCACAAGGAAGGGCCCAGCCCTGAAAGCTCTTGCTGCTCTTCACGGTGCCTTGGCACCCTATCTACAGGCACAACAGCAGTGGGGATCTGTGCTTTCCCAGAGACGCAACATCTCATGGCGCTCGCCGCGGCAGAGCCTCTTGCCGAAAAGGCAAACGTCCGGCTCCTTCTCCCACAAGGAAGGCCCAGCCCTGAAAGCTCTTGCTGCTCTTCACGGTGCCTTGGCGCCCTATCTACAGGCACAACAGCACTGGGGATCTGTGCTTTCCCAGAGACGCAACTTCTCATGGCGCTCGGCCGCGGCAGAGCCTCTTGCCGAAAAGGCAAACGTCCGGCTCCTTCTCCCAGAAGGAGGGGCCCAGCCCTGAAAGCTCTTGCTGCTCTTCACGGTGCCTTGGCGCCCTATCTACAGGCACAACAGCAGTGGGGATCTGTGCTTTCCCAGAGACGCAACTTCTCATGGCGCTCGGCCGCGGCAGTGCCTATTGCTGAAAACGCAAACGTCCGGCTCCTTCTCCCACAAGGAAGGGCCCAGCCCTGAAAGCTCTTGCTGCTCTTCACGGTGCCTTTGCGCCCTATCTACAGGCACAACAGCACTGGGGATCTGTGCTTTCCCAGAGATGCAACATCTCATGGCGCTCGGCCGCGGCAGATCCTCTTGCCGAAAAGGCAAACGTCCAGCTCCTTCTCCCACAAGGAAGGGCCCAGCCCTGAAAGCTCTTGCTGCTCTTCACGGTGCCTTGGCGCCCTATCTACAGGCACAACAGCAGTGGGGATCTGTGCTTTCCCAGAGACGCAACATCTCATGGCGCTCGGCCGCGGCAGAGCCTCTTGCCGAAAAGGCAAACGTCCGGCTCCTTCTCCCACAAGGAAGGGCCCAGCCCTGAAAGCTCTTGCTGCTCTCACAGTGCCTTGGCGCCCTATCTACAGGCACAAGAGCAGTGGGGATCTGTGCTTTCCCAGAGACGCAACATCTCATGGCGCTCGGCCGCGGCAGTGCCTCATCCGAAAAGGCAAACGTCCGGCTCCTTCTCCCAGAAGGAAGGGCCCAACCCTTAAGCTGTTGCTGCTCTTCACGGTGCCTTGGCGCCCTATCTACAGGCACAACAGCAGTGGGGATCTGTGCTTTCCCAGAGACGCAACTTCTCATGGCGCTCGGCCGCGGCACAGCCTCTCTCCGATAAGGCAAACGTCCGGCTCCTTCTCCCACAAGGAAGGGCCCAGCCCTGAAGGCTCTTGCTGCTCTTCACGGTGCTTTGGCGCCCTATCTACAGGCACAAGAGCAGTGGGGATCTGTGCTTTCCCAGAGACGCAACTTCTCATGGCGCTCGGCCGCGGCAGTGCCTATTGCTGAAAACGCAGACGTCCGGCTCCTTCTCCCACAAGGAAGGGTCCAGACCTGAAAGCTCTTGCTGCTCTTCACGGTGCCTTGGTGCCCTATCTACAGGCACAACAGCAGTGGGGATCTGTGCTTTCCCAGAGACGCAACATCTCATGGCGCTCGGCCGCGGCACAGCCTCTTGCCGAAAAGGCAAACGTCCGGCTCCTTCTCCCACAAGGAAGGGCCCAGCCCTGAAAGCTCTTGCTGCTCTTCACGGTGCCTTGGCACCCTATCTACAGGCACAACAGCAGTGGGGATCTGTGCTTTCCCAGAGACGCAACATCTCATGGCACTCGGCCGCGGCAGAGCCTCTTGCCGAAAAGGCAAACGTCCGGCTCCTTCTCCCACAAGGAAGGGCCCAGCCCTGAAAGCTCTTGCTGCTCTTCACGGTGCCTTGGTGCCCTATCTACAGGCACAACAGCAGTGGGGATCTGTGCTTTCCCAGAGACGCAACATCTCATGGCGCTCGGCCGCGGCAGAGCCTCTTGCCGAAAAGGCAAACGTCCGGCTCCTTCTCCCACAAGGAAGGGCCCAGCCCTGAAAGCTCTTGCTGCTCTTCACGGTGCCTTGGCGCCCTATCTACAGGCACAACAGCAGTGGGGATCTGTGCTTTCCCAGAGACGCAACATCTCATGGCGCTCGGCCGCGGCAGAGCCTCTTGCCGAAAAGGCAAACGTCCGGCTCCTTCTCCCACAAGGAAGGGCCCAGCCCTGAAAGCTCTTGCTGCTCTTCACGGTGCCTTGGCGCCCTATCTACAGGCACAACAGCACTGGGGATCTGTGCTTTCCCAGAGACGCAACATCTCATGGCGCTCGGCCGCGGCAGTGCCTATTGGCGAAAAGGCAAACGTCCGGCTCCTTCTCCCACAAGGAAGGGCCCAGCCCTGAAAGCTCTTGCTGCTCTCACAGTGCCTTGGCGCCCTATCTACAGGCACAACAGCAGTGGGGATCTGTGCTTTCCCAGAGACGCAACTTCTCATGGCGCTCGGCCGCGGCAGAGCCTCTTGCCGAAAAGGCAAACGTCCGGCTCCTTCTCCCACAAGGAAGGGCCCAGCCCTGAAAGCTCTTGCTGCTCTCACAGTGCCTTGGCGCCCTATCTACAGGCACAACAGCAGTGGGGATCTGTGCTTTCCCAGAGACGCAACATCTCATGGCGCTCGGCCGCAGCAGTGCCTCATGCCGAATAGGCAAACGTCCGGCTCCTTCTCCCACAAGGAAGGGCCCAGCCCTGAAAGCTCTTGCTGCTCTTCACGGTGCCTTTGCGCCCTATCTACAGGCACAACAGCAGTGGGGATCTGTGCTTTCCCAGAGACGCAACATCTCATGGCGCTCGGCCGCGGCAGTGCCTATTGGCGAAAAGGCAAACGTCCGGCTCCTTCTCCCACAAGGAAGGGCCCAGCCCTGAAAGCTCTTGCTGCTCTTCACGGTGCCTTGGCGCCCTATCTACAGGCACAAGAGCAGTGGGGATCTGTGCTTTCCCAGAGACGCAACATCTCATGGCGCTCGGCCGCGGCACAGCCTCTTGCCGAAAAGGCAAACGTCCGGCTCCTTCTCCCACAAGGAAGGGTCCAGACCTGAAAGCTCTTGCTGCTCTTCACGGTGCCTTGGCGCCCTATCTACGGGCCCAAAAACAGTGGGGATCTGTGCTTTCCCAGAGACGCAACATCTCATGGCGCTCGGCCGCGGCAGAGCCTCTTGCCGAAAAGGCAAACGTCCGGCTCCTTCTCCCAGAAGGAGGAGCCCAGCCCTGAAAGCTCTTGCTGCTCTTCACGGTGCCTTGGCGCCCTATCTACAGGCACAACAGCAGTGGGGATCTGTGCTTTCCCAGAGACGCAACTTCTCATGGCGCTCGGCCGCGGCAGTGCCTCTTGCTGAAAACGCAAACATCCGGCTCCTTCTCCCACAAGGAAGGGCCCAGCCCTTAAGCTGTTGCTGCTCTTCACGGTGCCTTGGCGCCCTATCTACAGGCACAACAGCACTGGGGATCTGTGCTTTCCCAGAGACACAACTTCTCATGGCGCTCGGCTGCGGCACAGCCTCTTGCCGAAAAGGCAAACGTCCGGCTCCTTCTCCCACAAGGAAGGGCCCAGCCCTGAAAGCTCTTGCTGCTCTTCACGGTGCCTTGGCGCCCTATCTACAGGCACAAGAGCAGTGGGGATCTGTGCTTTCCCAGATACGCAACATCTCATGGCGCTCGGCCGCGGCAGAGCCTCTTGCCGAAAAGGCAAACGTCCGGCTCCTTCTCCCACAAGGAAGGGCCCAGCCCTGAAAGCTCTTGCTGCTCTTCACGGTGCCTTGGCGCCCTATCTACAGGCACAACAGCAGTGGGGATCTGTGCTTTCCCAGAGACGCAACATCTCATGGCGCTCGGCCGCGGCAGAGCCTCTTGCCGAAAAGGCAAACGTCCGGCTCCTTCTCCCACAAGGAAGGGCCCAGCCCTGAAAGCTCTTGCTGCTCTTCACGGTGCCTTTGCTCGCTATCTACAGGCACAACAGCAGTGGGGATCTGTGCTTTCCCAGAGACGCAACATCTCATGGCGCTCGGCCGCGGCAGAGCCTCTTGCCGAAAAGGCAAACGTCCGGCTCCTTCTCCCACAAGGAAGGGCCCAGCCCTGAAAGCTCTTGCTGCTCTTCACGGTGCCTTGGCACCCTATCTACAGGCACAACAGCAGTGGGGATCTGTGCTTTCCCAGAGACGCAACATCTCATGGCGCTCGCCGCGGCAGAGCCTCTTGCCGAAAAGGCAAACGTCCGGCTCCTTCTCCCACAAGGAAGGCCCAGCCCTGAAAGCTCTTGCTGCTCTTCACGGTGCCTTGGCGCCCTATCTACAGGCACAACAGCACTGGGGATCTGTGCTTTCCCAGAGACGCAACTTCTCATGGCGCTCGGCCGCGGCAGAGCCTCTTGCCGAAAAGGCAAACGTCCGGCTCCTTCTCCCAGAAGGAGGGGCCCAGCCCTGAAAGCTCTTGCTGCTCTTCACGGTGCCTTGGCGCCCTATCTACAGGCACAACAGCAGTGGGGATCTGTGCTTTCCCAGAGACGCAACTTCTCATGGCGCTCGGCCGCGGCAGTGCCTATTGCTGAAAACGCAAACGTCCGGCTCCTTCTCCCACAAGGAAGGGCCCAGCCCTGAAAGCTCTTGCTGCTCTTCACGGTGCCTTTGCGCCCTATCTACAGGCACAACAGCACTGGGGATCTGTGCTTTCCCAGAGATGCAACATCTCATGGCGCTCGGCCGCGGCAGATCCTCTTGCCGAAAAGGCAAACGTCCAGCTCCTTCTCCCACAAGGAAGGGCCCAGCCCTGAAAGCTCTTGCTGCTCTTCACGGTGCCTTGGCGCCCTATCTACAGGCACAACAGCAGTGGGGATCTGTGCTTTCCCAGAGACGCAACATCTCATGGCGCTCGGCCGCGGCAGAGCCTCTTGCCGAAAAGGCAAACGTCCGGCTCCTTCTCCCACAAGGAAGGGCCCAGCCCTGAAAGCTCTTGCTGGTCTTCACGGTGCCTTGGCGCCCTATCTACAGGCACAACAGCAGTGGGGATCTGTGCTTTCCCAGAGACGCAACTTCTCATGGCGCTCGGCCGCGGCAGAGCCTCTTGCCGAAAAGGCAAACGTCCGGCTCCTTCTCCCACAAGGAAGGGCCCAGCCCTGAAAGCTCTTGCTGCTCTCACAGTGCCTTGGCGCCCTATCTACAGGCACAAGAGCAGTGGGGATCTGTGCTTTCCCAGAGACGCAACATCTCATGGCGCTCGGCCGCGGCAGTGCCTCATCCGAAAAGGCAAACGTCCGGCTCCTTCTCCCAGAAGGAAGGGCCCAACCCTTAAGCTGTTGCTGCTCTTCACGGTGCCTTGGCGCCCTATCTACAGGCACAACAGCAGTGGGGATCTGTGCTTTCCCAGAGACGCAACTTCTCATGGCGCTCGGCCGCGGCACAGCCTCTCTCCGATAAGGCAAACGTCCGGCTCCTTCTCCCACAAGGAAGGGCCCAGCCCTGAAGGCTCTTGCTGCTCTTCACGGTGCTTTGGCGCCCTATCTACAGGCACAAGAGCAGTGGGGATCTGTGCTTTCCCAGAGACGCAACTTCTCATGGCGCTCGGCCGCGGCAGTGCCTATTGCTGAAAACGCAGACGTCCGGCTCCTTCTCCCACAAGGAAGGGTCCAGACCTGAAAGCTCTTGCTGCTCTTCACGGTGCCTTGGTGCCCTATCTACAGGCACAACAGCAGTGGGGATCTGTGCTTTCCCAGAGACGCAACATCTCATGGCGCTCGGCCGCGGCACAGCCTCTTGCCGAAAAGGCAAACGTCCGGCTCCTTCTCCCACAAGGAAGGGCCCAGCCCTGAAAGCTCTTGCTGCTCTTCACGGTGCCTTGGCACCCTATCTACAGGCACAACAGCAGTGGGGATCTGTGCTTTCCCAGAGACGCAACATCTCATGGCACTCGGCCGCGGCAGAGCCTCTTGCCGAAAAGGCAAACGTCCGGCTCCTTCTCCCACAAGGAAGGGCCCAGCCCTGAAAGCTCTTGCTGCTCTTCACGGTGCCTTGGTGCCCTATCTACAGGCACAACAGCAGTGGGGATCTGTGCTTTCCCAGAGACGCAACATCTCATGGCGCTCGGCCGCGGCAGAGCCTCTTGCCGAAAAGGCAAACGTCCGGCTCCTTCTCCCACAAGGAAGGGCCCAGCCCTGAAAGCTCTTGCTGCTCTTCACGGTGCCTTGGCGCCCTATCTACAGGCACAACAGCAGTGGGGATCTGTGCTTTCCCAGAGACGCAACATCTCATGGCGCTCGGCCGCGGCAGAGCCTCTTGCCGAAAAGGCAAACGTCCGGCTCCTTCTCCCACAAGGAAGGGCCCAGCCCTGAAAGCTCTTGCTGCTCTTCACGGTGCCTTGGCGCCCTATCTACAGGCACAACAGCACTGGGGATCTGTGCTTTCCCAGAGACGCAACATCTCATGGCGCTCGGCCGCGGCAGTGCCTATTGGCGAAAAGGCAAACGTCCGGCTCCTTCTCCCACAAGGAAGGGCCCAGCCCTGAAAGCTCTTGCTGCTCTCACAGTGCCTTGGCGCCCTATCTACAGGCACAACAGCAGTGGGGATCTGTGCTTTCCCAGAGACGCAACTTCTCATGGCGCTCGGCCGCGGCAGAGCCTCTTGCCGAAAAGGCAAACGTCCGGCTCCTTCTCCCACAAGGAAGGGCCCAGCCCTGAAAGCTCTTGCTGCTCTCACAGTGCCTTGGCGCCCTATCTACAGGCACAACAGCAGTGGGGATCTGTGCTTTCCCAGAGACGCAACATCTCATGGCGCTCGGCCGCAGCAGTGCCTCATGCCGAATAGGCAAACGTCCGGCTCCTTCTCCCACAAGGAAGGGCCCAGCCCTGAAAGCTCTTGCTGCTCTTCACGGTGCCTTTGCGCCCTATCTACAGGCACAACAGCAGTGGGGATCTGTGCTTTCCCAGAGACGCAACATCTCATGGCGCTCGGCCGCGGCAGTGCCTATTGGCGAAAAGGCAAACGTCCGGCTCCTTCTCCCACAAGGAAGGGCCCAGCCCTGAAAGCTCTTGCTGCTCTTCACGGTGCCTTGGCGCCCTATCTACAGGCACAAGAGCAGTGGGGATCTGTGCTTTCCCAGAGACGCAACATCTCATGGCGCTCGGCCGCGGCAGAGCCTCTTGCCGAAAAGGCAAACGTCCGGCTCCTTCTCCCACAAGGAAGGGTCCAGACCTGAAAGCTCTTGCTGCTCTTCACGGTGCCTTGGCGCCCTATCTACGGGCCCAAAAACAGTGGGGATCTGTGCTTTCCCAGAGACGCAACATCTCATGGCGCTCGGCCGCGGCAGAGCCTCTTGCCGAAAAGGCAAACGTCCGGCTCCTTCTCCCAGAAGGAGGAGCCCAGCCCTGAAAGCTCTTGCTGCTCTTCACGGTGCCTTGGCGCCCTATCTACAGGCACAACAGCAGTGGGGATCTGTGCTTTCCCAGAGACGCAACTTCTCATGGCGCTCGGCCGCGGCAGTGCCTCTTGCTGAAAACGCAAACATCCGGCTCCTTCTCCCACAAGGAAGGGCCCAGCCCTTAAGCTGTTGCTGCTCTTCACGGTGCCTTGGCGCCCTATCTACAGGCACAACAGCACTGGGGATCTGTGCTTTCCCAGAGACACAACTTCTCATGGCGCTCGGCTGCGGCACAGCCTCTTGCCGAAAAGGCAAACGTCCGGCTCCTTCTCCCACAAGGAAGGGCCCAGCCCTGAAAGCTCTTGCTGCTCTTCACGGTGCCTTGGCGCCCTATCTACAGGCACAAGAGCAGTGGGGATCTGTGCTTTCCCAGATACGCAACATCTCATGGCGCTCAGCCGCGGCAGAGCCTCTTGCCGAAAAGGCAAATGTCCGGCTCCTTCTCCCAGAAGGAGGGGCCCAGCCCTGAAAGCTCTTGCTGCTCTTCACGGTGCCTTGGCGCCCTATCTACAGGCACAACAGCACTGGGGATCTGTGCTTTCCCAGAGACGCAACATCTCATGGCGCTCGGCCGCGGCAGAGCCTCTTGCCGAAAAGGCAAACGTCCAGCTCCTTCTCCCACAAGGAAGGGCCCAGCCCTGAAAGCTCTTGCTGCTCTTCACGGTGCCTTGGCGCCCTATCTACAGGCACAACAGCACTGGGGATCTGTGCTTTCCCAGAGACGCAACATCTCATGGCGCTCGGCCGCGGCAGAGCCTCTTGCCGAAAAGGCAAACGTCCGGCTCCTTCTCCCACAAGGAAGGGCCCAGCCCTGAAAGCTCTTGCTGCTCTTCACGGTGCCTTTGCTCGCTATCTACAGGCACAACAGCACTGGGGATCTGTGCTTTCCCAGAGACGCAACATCTCATGGCGCTCGGCCGCGGCACAGCCTCTCTCCGATAAGGCAAACGTCCGGCTCCTTCTCCCACAAGGAAGGGCCCAGCCCTGAAAGCTCTTGCTGCTCTTCACGGTGCCTTGGTGCCCTATCTACAGGCACAAGAGCAGTGGGGATCTGTGCTTTCCCAGAGACGCAACATCTCATGGCGCTCGCCGCGGCAGAGCCTCTTGCCGAAAAGGCAAACGTCCGGCTCCTTCTCCCACAAGGAAGGCCCAGCCCTGAAAGCTCTTGCTGCTCTTCACGGTGCCTTGGCGCCCTATCTACAGGCACAACAGCACTGGGGATCTGTGCTTTCCCAGAGACGCAACTTCTCATGGCGCTCGGCCGCGGCAGAGCCTCTTGCCGAAAACGCAAACGTCCGGCTCCTTCTCCCAGAAGGAGGGGCCCAGCCCTGAAAGCTCTTGCTGCTCTTCACGGTGCCTTTGCGCCCTATCTACAGGCACAACAGCACTGGGGATCTGTGCTTTCCCAGAGATGCAACATCTCATGGCGCTCGGCCGCGGCACAGCCTCTCTCCGATAAGGCAAACGTCCGGCTCCTTCTCCCACAAGGAAGGGCCCAGCCCTGAAAGCTCTTGCTGCTCTTCACGGTGCCTTGGCGCCCTATCTACAGGCACAACAGCAGTGGGGATCGGTGCTTTCCCAGAGACGCAAC